>NC_091283.1:638684984-638985966 GCF_032444005.1 Ranitomeya imitator | reverse complement strand
ATAGCCAAATCTAAAAATAACCCACTCCAACTTCCAAAAATATTAAGCTTTGATATTTACGAGTCTTTTGGGTTGATTGAGAACATAGTTGTTGATCAATCTACTATATAATTGTCTAAGGTTCACTTCCGTCTTTCTGCCTCTCTGTCATATTCATTGGTCGCGGCCTCTGTCTGTCATGGAATCCAAGTCGCTGATTGGTCGTGGCAAAACGCCCGCGACCATTGCCACGACCAAGCAGCGACGGCCACAGTCTGGCGGCTCCCCGCAGTCAGTGCCTGCTCCATACTCCCCTCCAGTCATCCAGTCAGCCCTCACACAGGGTTAATGCCAGCGTTACCGGAGCGCGGTGTAACGCACGCCAGTTACGCAGCTAATAACCCTGCGTGACCAACTTTTTACTATTGATGCTGCGTATGCTGCATCAATAGTACAAAGATCTAATGTTGCAAATAAGAATAATAAAAAAAAAAGGTTATTCTCACCCTCCGACGTTGCGTCCTATCCTCGGCAGTGCAAGCGGCAGGTTCCGGTGCTAAGGATGCTATGCGAGAAGGACCTGCCATGACGTCACGGTCATGTGACCGCGACGTCATCACAGGTCCTGCGCTCATACCAACCCTGGGACCGGAAGCTGCCGCATGCACTGCACACAGGCGACAGGACTACAAGGGGGTCTCGGAAGGTGAGTATATGTTTATTTTTTATTTTGTAACCTGTTACATACGTGGCTGGGCAATATACTACATAGCTGGGCAATATACTACATAGCTGGGCAATATACTACGTGACTGGGCAATATACTACATGACTGGGCAATATACTACGTGGCTGGGCAATATACTACGTAGCTGGGCAATATACTACGTAGCTGGGCAATATACTACGTAGCTGGGCAATATACTATGTGACTGGGCAATATACTACGTCGCTGGGCAATATACTACGTGGCTGGCCAATATACTATGGGCTGTGCAATATACTACGTGGATAGGCAGATAATGTGTGTAAAGCGCTGCGGAATATGTTAGCGCTATATAAAAATAAAGATTATTATTATTATATTCTAGAATACCCGATGCGTTAGAATCGGGCCACCATCTAGTAATAAAAATAATCCTCTAAAATACAACTTGCCTAATAATTCTGCACGCAGTGTATACTATTCTGTATACCATGTGTAATGTCAGTATTACTTAAGGCCCCTTCACATTAAGCGACGCTGCAGCGATACCGACAACGATCCGTATCGCTGCAGCGTCGCTGTTTGGTCGCTGGAGAGCTGTCACACAGACAGCTCTCCAGCGACCAACGATCCCGAAGTCCCTGGGTAACCAGGGTAAACATCGGGTAACTAAGCGCAGGGCCGCACTTAGTAACCCGATGTTTACCCTGGTTACCAGCGTAAAAGTAAAAAAAAACAAACAGTACATACTTACCTACCGCTGTCTGTCCCCGGCGCTGTGCTTCTCTGCACTCCTCCTGTACTGGCTGTGAGCACAGCGGCCGGAAAGCAGAGCGGTGACGTCTCCGGCTGACCGACGCTCACAGCCAGTACAGGAGGAGTGCAGAGCACAGCGCCGGGGACAGACAGCGGTAGGTAAGTATGTAGTGTTTTTTTTTTTTTTACTTTTACGCTGGTAACCAGGGTAAACATCGGGTTACTAAGAGCGGCCCTGCGCTTAGTTACCCGATGTTTACCCTGGTTACCAGTGAAGACATCGCTGGATCGGTGTCACACACGCCGATCCAGCGATGTCCACGGGAGATCCAGCGACGAAATAAAGTTCTGGACTTTGTTCAGCGACCAACGATCTCCCAGCAGGGGCCTGATCGTTGGTCGCTGTCACACATAACGATTTCCTTAACGATATCGTTGCTACGTCACAAAAAGCAACGATATTGTTAACGATATCGTTATGTGTGACGGTACCTTTAGGCTAAGTTCACATTTACGTATATGCGCTTTGCGTATCATCTGCATGCGCAAAGATATGTCAAAACGCATGGAAAAGCATGCGAACGCTGCATTTTTTATCCTCATCATCCACTTAAAAACACGCAGCTTTTGCATGCGTTTTGACATGCGTTTGCATTTTTTATGCGCATGTGTTCGGATGCTGTTCCAGAATTTCCTTGACACAAGCCACGTCCAATGGGTGTGTGTCATGGAAATTCTGTATGTATACCCTTGTACAGATGAAATCTTCATCTTTTGTTGTTGTATCCAGCTGCAAGATGATTCTTCGCATGGAGAGCTTATATCGTAATCTTGATTTGGATTTGAACTTGGCTTATACCTTTGCTGTTGCTTGTTATGAAGAAAGAAAAAGAGAAAGAAGGAGAAGACGTCGTCCTCACTACTGGCAGCACCCTGTTGTTGAAGTCAGAGAGAGCCGTGGAGCCTACCACTCCTTGTACACAGAGCTGCGTGCAAACCCTCAGAAGTTTTTCAACTACACGAGGATGTCACAAAGCTTCGATGAGTTGCTGCAACGTGTCCGAGGATCCATCATCAGACAGGACACACAGCTATGTTGATCTATTCCTGCTGAGGAGCGTCTGTTGGTCACCCTGAGATACGTAATGTTGAAAAAGAAACTCCTGTCATTAATAACCCTATCCCTAACCCTAACACCCTAAGCAGTCTACTGATTTTTGTTTGTCATTTTCTGTTGCCCAGATTCCTGGCTACTCGAGAGACCTTGTCATCACAACATTTCCAATTCAGGATTGGAGTGTCCACGCTCCCTGGGATTGTTGGAGAAAAATGTTGTGCTATATGTGAAGTTCTGTGTGAGGAATTCCTCCACCAACCCACAACTGAACTGTGGCTGCAAAATGCATCTAAATTCATAGAAAATTGTAATTTTTCTAACTGTTTGGGGGCTGTGGACGGCAAACAAATTCGGATTAGGAAACCTGCTGGAACTCGATCCAAGTACTTCAATTACAAGAGATATTTTTCTATTGTGCTAATGTCTATTGCAGATGCTGACTGTAGATTTGTTGCTATGGACATTGGCTCATTTGGATGAGGAAATGACTCACAGACTTATAAAAACTTTTCCATGGGCCGACATTTGTATCGTAATGAATTTAATTTTCCACAGCCACGACCTCTTCCCAACACTGAAGGACCGCCAATGCCATTTGTTGTTGTTGGGGATGAGGACTTTCAAATGTGTGCCAACCATATTGAATGTAATGAAACCGTATTCAAGTCGGGACTTGAATCACACCAAACGGATTTTTAACTACCGACTGACAAGGGCACAAAGAACTGTGGAGTGTGCCTTTGGTTTGCTGGCATCTAAATGGCGCATTTTGGGGACAACGACCAATCTAAAAACTGAGACCATTGATGAGGTTGTAAAAGCTTGGGTTGTTTTGCACAACTACATCATGGATAAAGAAAAACCCTGCTTCGAACTTGATGAACCTGTTGCTATCACATTTCCAGATCATCAAGGTCACCCTCTGAGGACTACAGTGGAAGTTGCCCAAATGAGGGATACATTTGCTGCCTACTTTGTTTCTGACATTTCACGTGTTTCATGGCATGGCAAGACCATATGGTGTAATCTGCTAAAATGTACCTGTAATGTTATGTACCTTTAATGTTTCCTGTAAATAATAAAACACCTCTAGCTAAACCCCTGTTCCCTCAACAATACAATACACACAAGTGTGTGTTTTCGGTGACGACGCATAAGTGCACATGATAACTGCACTTGATACTTGACTATTGCACTTAAACACACGGGCTGATGACCGGATCATGCAGCTTTATATGAAAATCCCTATTTATTATAATTGCCAGACCTGAAATAACAAGCACTTTTCACCTATATGTGTCCCCCCATTTCCTTGTAGATTGTAAGCTTGCGAGCAGGGACCTCACCCCTAATGTCACTATTTAAATTGTCTTAACTTGTACTGAATTTATTGTCTGTACATGTCCCCGCTTATTGTAAAGTGCTGCGGAATTTGTTGGCGCTATATAAATAAAAATAATAATTATTATTATTATTATTATTATTAAGTGTGTGTTTGCTGCGACGGCGCCTAAATACACAAAGAAGAAAGAGCGATTGTGAAAACAAAAGTACAATTTTATTTAACAAAAAAAGAAAAATTAATTTGGGGGATTGTAAGAGGGTGAAATATGGACCTGGGGGGTGTGTGTGGAGATTGGATGACTGTCTACCACGTGTGGATGATGAAGGGGTTCCTGGGGAAGATACTACAAAATGCGTGGGGTCTGGGAGGTCAGGGATGGGAGTAGACACACTAGGGAGAGACAAACTAGAAAAAAGAGACAGATTGAAAGGTGAGGATGGATGTACAACAGTTTTTGGGGTTCGTTGGCTGCCCCTAGTCTTCCTGGTACCGTGCAGCTGTTTGCTCTTTTTTTTCTGTGGGAGGGTGGGAGTGGTGGCAAGAGCATGGCATCCAGCAGGACTAGGCGTGGTGGTGGAGGAAGAAAGTTGTGCAGCTGTACTCGTCGTGGTGGTGGCGATAACCTGGTGTGCAGCTGACCTCGTCATGGTGGTGGTGGTAACCCGGTGTGTAGCTGTACTCGTCATGGTGATGGCAGTAACCAGGTGTGCAGCTGTACTCATCAAGGTGGCGGCAGTAACCGGGTGTGCAGCTGTACTCGGCATGGTGGCGGCAGCAGACAAATGTACAGCTGTACTCGGCATGGTGGCAGCAGCAGACAGGTGTGCAGATGGACTCGGCATGGTGGCAGCAGCAGACAGGTGTGCAGATGGACTCAGAATCGTGGTGAATCTGCTTAGTGGTGGAACAGCCGGAAATGCCATGGGTGGCTGTGGTAAGAACTGTGTCTGCTGCATAGCCTGGACGTAAGCAGCATTTCAAGCCTGCATCATAGTTAGCTGGAGATCAGGCGTAAGGTGTTCCAACATGCCCCGCTCTATAGTAGTAAAAAAAATATGCCAGTCTCTGAAGGTTGGCTTCCATGTGGTCAAGACGTCAGTGGACATCCTGGAAAAGTGTGGCCATATGTGCGAACCCACTTTCCACTCTATCTCCAACTGCCTTGAGGCCATTCTGGAAGACCGAGCCTAAGTGAATAAACTCAGGCATGAGTGGCCTGTCACAGGCCTTCTTCCACTGGCAGTAAGACCCCAAAAAACAGTGGCAGAGGACTGTGACAGGGGAAGACCTGAAGGACCAACTGCCTGTTCTCCAGATTGTAAAGCTGGCCTACTTGCTGCAGTGCTGCTGGATGACTGGGACTGTTCGGTGTCTGGTCGATCAAGGTCCGCTCCAACCGAGGACGATAACGCTTTGGTGGTGCTGCTCCTGGGTCTGTGTGGAAAAGAAATGAAAAACATTAGTACCGAAAATAAACATCTTAAAAGCGCCAACATATCTTATTCTGTGGAATAGAAGTAATCATATCAACATACATGGAATAGAAAAATTCAGATGGAATACAACACAAAAATACTTACGTTCGATGACAAACCGCAGGCCTCAGGAAGGACAGCAGATGATGGTAATTGTATTTGCTGATCATTGAAGCAGCACCACTTCGAACTTGGATCTCATCTCTCAGGTCCTTATTGAAGCGATCCTTTATCGAACGCCAACGGATTCTTATTTTGTTCACTGTGGAAAACAAAATTGTAAAATAATGCAACACAGGTTCAGTGCCGCGTCACACCACATTGCAATACTTACAAAAAGCCTTTCTGACTGGCGTGGCTCTGTCCCAGTCATCCAACAGCGATCTGCCCACTTAATCCCATAGCCGCCGAATGACCACAGTGTCCGAATGCTGCTGATCCCAGGTGTCCCACAACGGAACTCGCTCCTGCACCAGGGTGATGAGGAGGTCGTTATCGATGGTTGCTTCATGATTTGGAACCTAGAAATCAAAGAAAAACATTAATATTCCACAATAACACTCAAGAATACTTACAAGCCGTTTTGTCACCTGAACCTGGGCCTGAGTCTGCTCTTGCTCTGCCGCACTAGAACTGTCCTGTAAAGATAATACATGATTTTACCACATGTGTCATATTGACAGTCAATACTTACTAATCAGTAGCAAATGTACTCACTTCATCAGTCTTCTGTCCACTGTGGGAGGAATTCTGCTGTTTGCTTGAGGACATCTTTGAAGAAGTCTGCAAGAGAGACAGAAGTGAGTACAGACTGCAATGAGAGACAGACAGACATTTTCAGAGCTTGTATATACTCGCATCCTGAGTGAAATCCAGAGTCTTCAACAAAGCAGTCTCCAGAGCAGCTCCTATCAGTTCCAGCGACAAGAGAGTACTGGATTTCCAGTGCCCATACCCTCTTTGATTAACAGTAATGTGTTGTTTTGACGCACTACATCCACAATCATCCGCATGCGTATGGCTGCGAAGATTTGACGTCTCAAAAAATGCAACATGTTGCGTTCGCCGGGCCCCGCCACACGCCTTGAAACGACGCATGCGTAAGCATCCGCAAACGAACTGTTGTGAATTCTGTGGTCAAGCTCCCTCCTGTGGTCATGAGTGGTACTTCGGCTGGTTCTGTCTATGAGCTTCCTTTGGTGGATGTGAGTGGGGCTGCGGCTTCTGAGTTTCCTTCCTCAGGTGACGAGGTTAAGTCGTTAGGTGCTGCTCTGTTTAACTCCACCTAGTTCTTTGTTCCTAGCCTCCAGTCAATGTTCCAGTATTGGTCTTGCTCTCTCCTGGATCGTTCTTGTGGCCTGTCTACCCTGCATAAGCTAAATTTTGCTGGTGTTACTTTTGTTTGCTATTTTTTCTGTCCAGCTTGCTATATTGGTTTTTCTTGCTTGCTGGAAGCTCTGAGACGCAGAGGGAGCACCTCCGTACCGTTAGTCGGTGCGGAGGGTCTTTTTGCGCCCTTTGCGTGGTTGTTTGTAGGTTTTTGTGCTGACCGCAAAGTTATCTTTCCTATCCTCGGTCTATTTAGTAAGTCGAGCCTCACTTTGCTAAAATCTATTTAATCTCTGTGTTTGTATTTTCATCTTTACTCACAGTCATTATATGTGGGGGGCTGCCTTTTCCTTTGGGGAATTTCTCTGAGGCAAGGTAGGCTTATCTTTCTATCTTCAGGGCTAGCTAGTTTCTCAGGCTGTGCCCGAGGCGCCTAGGTCTGGTCAGGAGCGCTCCACGGCTACCTCTAGTGTGGTGTGATAGGATTAGGGATTGCGGTCAGCAGAGTTCCCACGTCTCAGAGCTCGTCCTATGTTATTAGTAACTATCAGGTCACTTGGTGTGCTCTTAACCACCAGGTCCATTGTGTTTCTGAACCATCAGTTCATAACAGCGAACGCATGCAAATGCATGTCCATGCGTACATCATGTTAAAAATAGGTATGCATGACGCATGCGGATTGGCGCACAGACGCAAATCGGAAACCAGCCTTATACCATCATTATATACAGTGTTTGATGTTTATATTACTTATATCTATATACCATGTATGATCTCAGTATCACGTGTACTATCCTTATACTGTACAGGCATGATCCTAATGTTATCTGCACTTTCCTAGTATAAGGTGTATAATCCTACTATTATACTGTCCTTATTGGATGTTAATACCCAACAAGCTCATATGATGGTCTAATAATGACTATATATAAGCATATGATTCCCACGTCTTAAGTGTTGCCATTTACTTCCCTCTCTGAGATGTTGGGTATTGGGAACTCCTTGGGGAGAGATGTCTTAATGTGCAATCAGTGGAATAGGTGTGATTTTTAAGGGGTTTTCTAAAAGGATTTCTGGGACCTTTACTTCCTTTACTATTTTTAGGATTGGTAATCAATATCTGATTGGTGGTGGTGCAACTCCAGGGACCTCCACCGATCCACTCTACTCGGTGCTGGCCAGATGTGCTCAGTTGCGGAGCTGCACAACTTCCTCAATGGTATAATGACCTTGTTCGGGTGCTGCATGTCTGCCCCCTATTGATTTGGATAGGGGACAGATGTTCAGTACCCGGGCCACAGCCGCTACAGTGCCTTGCGAAAGTATTTGGCTCCCTGGAACTTTTCAACCTTTTCCCACATATCATGCTTCAAACATAAAGATACCAAATGTAAATTTTTGGTGAAGAATCAACAACAAGTGGAACACAGTTGTGAAGTTGAACGAAAAGCATTGGTTATTTTAAATTTTTGTGGAAATTCAAAAACTAAAAAGTGGGGCGTGCAATATTATTCGGCCTCTTTACTTTCAGTGCAACATACTCACTCCAGAAGTTTATTGGGGATCTCTGAATGATCCAATGTTGTCCTAAATGCCTAATGATGATAAATATAATCCACCTGTGTAATTAAGTCTCCGTATAATGCACCTGCTCTGTGATAGTCTCAGGGTTCTGTTTGAATCACAGAGAGCATCATGAAGACCAAGGAACACAACAGGCAGGTCCGTGATACTGTTGTGGAGAAGTTTAAAGCCGGATTTGGATGCAAAATGATTTCCAAAACTTTAAACATCCCAAGGAGCACTGTGCAAGCGATCATATTGAAATGGAAGGAGTATCATACCACTGCAAATCTACCAAGACCAAGCCGTCCCTCTAAACTTTCATCTCAAACAAGGAGAAGACTGATCAGAGGATCAGCCAAGAGGCCCATGATAACTCTGGATGAACTGCAAAGATCTACAGCTGAGGTGGGACAGTCCATAGGACAACAATCAGTCGTACACTGCACAAATCTGGCTTTTATGGAATAGTGGCAAGAAGAAAGCCATTTCTCAAAGATATCCATAAAAAGTGTAATTTAAAGTTTGCAACAAGCCACCTGGGAGACACACCAAACATGTGGAAGAAGGTTCTCTGGTCAGATGAAACGAAAATCAATCTTTTTGGCAACAATGCCAATCGATATGTTCGGTGTAAATGCAACACAGCTCATCACTCTGAACACACCATCCCCACTGTCAAACATGGTGGTGGAAGCTTCATGGTTTGGGTCTGCTTTTCTTCAGCAGGGACAGGGAAGATGGTTAAAATTGATGGGAAGATGGATGGAGCCAAATACAGGACCATTCTTGAAGAAAACCTGCTAGAGTCTGCAAAAGACCTGAGACTGGGACGGAGATTTGTCTTCCAACAAGACAATGATCCCAAACATAAAGCAAAATCTACAATGGAATGGTCCACAAATAAACATATCCAGGTGTTAGAATCGCCAAGTCAAAGTTCAGACCTCAATCCAATAGAGAATCTGTGGAAAGAGCTGAAAACTGGTGTTCACAAACAATCTCCATCAAACCTCACTGAGCTTGAGCTGTTTGCCAAGGAAGAATGGGCAAGAATTTCAGTCTCTCGATGTACAAAACTGATAGAGACATACCCCAAGCGACTTGCAGCTGTAATCGCAGCAAAAGGTGGCGCAACAAAGTATTAAGTTAAAGGGGCCGAATAATATTGTACGCCCCACTTTTCAGTTTTTGAATTTCCACAAAAATTTAAAATAACCAATACATTTCGTTCAACTTCACAATTATGTTCCACTTGTTGTTGATTCTCCAGCAAGAATTTACATTTTGTATCTTTATGTTTCATGCATTATATGTGGGAAAAGGTGGAAAATTTCCAGGGAGCCGAATACTTTCGCAAGGCACTGTATATTGTTGATGGAGCTGTGCTGTGCAGCTCCACAACTGAGCACACTCAGCCGCCGTTGGCACCTGTTCGGCGGAAGTCTTAAAGTGTCAAACAGATTTTCATGACCTAGCCTAAGAATAGGCCATCACTATAACTTTTTTAAATTGTAGTTCCAAAAGCTAGATATAATTCTCATCACAGTAATTACAGCATGGACAGTCTCTCTCTTCTTTCTGTTTTTCAGGTAGTAATGAACTAAAGATGGGGCCCGGTGTAGAAACTGATAATGTCAGAAAAACATTTTAAACTAGATGTAATCAACTACTGTAAAATCATTAATGTCAACACCAGGAACCGGACTGAAGATGGATAATGACAGAATATTAAACCTTACCCTGGAGATCATCTACCTGCTGACCGGAGAGGTGAGGGATTCTGGGAAATAGTTTTGATTTACTTTTTTTTTTTATCTCTGCAGGTTATCTTTTTTAACAAGTCTTTGTATATAATACTGAATACACACACACAACTACTGTGCTTAAGTTTTAAGCTGCTGTGGGAAAAATGCTGCACGGTAACAATGCTCTCAAAAACAGAAATAATAATAGTTTATTTTTTATCAGTTAGCAAAGTGAGCAAATGAAAGAGAAATCTTTATAAAAACCTATTTGGTCTGATCTCCCTTTGCCTTCTGAACTGCATGAAAGCACCAATTCTTCTAGATACACTTGTGCATGGTTTTTGAAGTATCACAGGAGGAAGGTTGTTCAAATCATTTTGGAGAACTAACCAAAGGTTCTTCTATGGATGTAGGCATGTGCAAATCATTCGGTCTAGTAGATGTCCAGCAGTGCCATCAGCTCAGAACAGTCAGCCGGCCTTGGGATCCAGGTATACCCATCTATTGAGAGATGAAGTCTGGCCAGAAGTGATCTTCATAGAAGAATTGTATCCAAAACTATACCTGCAACATGAAAACAAAAGCATGCTACTTAACTATGCAGGAAAACAGAGGAACTAGGATGCAAAATAAAGCCAGCAAGTGCAGCAGAGAAGTGCTCTGTGGGGCTTATAACATCAATTCCAGGATTCCTCGTTCTTCTTTACTCTGAAGATTGTTCTTTATGACATTGACTGTATGTTTGGGGTTGTCCTGCTGCAGATACATTTTGAGCCAATCAAAAGCATCACTGATGGTATTGCATGTTGGATAAATATCTGCCTGTATTTCTCAGCATTGAGGACTCCAATAAATCTGCTGCATTGAGGACGCACAGTAGTCGGCCAAGGAAACTTAATGCAGTAGATGAAAGACACATCATTCTTACTTCCCTTCAAAAATCGGAATATGTCCAGCAGTGCCATCAGCTCATAACTGAGAACAACTAGCGTTGCACCTATCTTTTGTTCAAAGAGTCTATCCAGAAGTGATTTTCATGGACAAAAACATACGTTTAATGCATGAAAATATAAGATCTGGGGTGCAGAAACATGGCAGCAGGTGCTCCGGACTGATGGGTCAAAATTTGATATATTTAGCTTAAACAGAAGACCGTTTATTCTCAAGTTGGCTGGTGAGCAAAAGAACAATGATTGTCTGCAGGTAACATTGAATCATGGTGGAGGGCCCTTGAAAGTTTGAGGCTGAAATCCACCAAATGGAGTTAGGGATTAGGTCAGGATTAGTGATGAGCGAGTTTACTCGTTGCTCAGGTTTTCCCAAGCACGCTCAGGTGATCTCCGAGTATTTGTTAGTGTTCGGAGATTTAGTTTTCGTTGCCGCAGCTGCATGATTTACGGCTGCTAGACAGGCTGAATACATAAATAAAATAAATACAGGAAGAAATGTATCCGTCATGCCATGACAGGGTGCCTGATTTGCTCCATATTTATTCTGAAACAGGACAACGACCCCAAACATATAGGGTAATTCCATGTCAAGTGGACCAGTGGTCCCCACTCGACCTTCTCCGATTTTGCTGAAAATTTATAAGGATGTACATGTATGTTTGAAAAGAGGTTCTGTAAATTTTTAGGGCCAGATCTCAAATACATTGGGCACTGTTGACCTTTCACTGGAGGTTCCACCAAGCCTGCGGCTTCAGCTAAGTGGATTTTGCAAACTGTATCTCAAGACACTCCTCTATGGGATTCGTCATATCCACTACTTCAGCGATGGATCTGCAGCCCAGTACAAAAATTTCAAAAATTCTCTCAACTTGTGCCACCACAATGCTGATTTCAATATCAGCGCTGAATGGAATTTTTTTTGTACCAGTCATGGAAAGTCGCCCTGTGATGGGATTGGAGGGACAGCAAAGAGGTTGGCAGCTCGTGCCAGTCTTCAACGCCCAACTGAAAACCAAATACTGACCCCAGTGGATTTATTCAACTTTTGCAATGAGCAAATACAAGGAATCAAGTTTTTTTTTTTGTTCCAAAAGAAAAAATTGACGAAATACGGGTAGTTCAAGAGGAAAGGTTCAAAGATGGACATACAATTGCTGGAACAAGAGAAAATCACCAGTTTGTGCCAATTGATAACAAAAAGATTCGCATTTCAAGGGTGTCAAATGACCCATCATCTTTCATTGCCCATGTAGATAGATCTGTCAGATCAGAAATGCCTTTTGTGCCAATTGCAAACCTCCAGCCAGGGCAATACATTGCCTGCATTTACGATAGGAACTAGTGGATTGGAAATATTTCTGAAATTTCAGTCGAAGAGCATGATGCATTAATAAATTTTATGCATCCTCATGGACCAGCTAGCTTTTTTCACTGGCCTGTGAGAAATGATACATGCTGGATTCCCGAGCAGTCAATCATTGCAATAATTCCAGCACCAGCTGCAACAGCAATGGGCCAACAATACAGCTTCAGTGAACCGATTATGTTGCAAATTCAGCAACAATTCCAGACCAGTTAGACTGAACATTATGGCTTGGGAACCAACAAAAGATACCCAATATTAGGCTTGGGATCCTAGGCAAAGACACCCACCCTCAGGCTTCGGAACCTGCGATAAAGAGACCGCCCAAGGCTCGCCTTGCACGGCTATCGGCCATGGCTCCTAGGCGATGGGGCTGCTAATTCTCAAAAGACGGCATTATTACAATTCTTAATAGGATTATAATACCAATTCTTAGGGAATTGGTTGTGGTATAACCACCATGGACCAATGCAAGGGTTTGAATAGTGCAGCTACCATTCATTGCGTATTAATAAATAACACCATGTTCAGTGGCAGTTTTCATTTCTTAAACTGAGAGACTCCAAAAAAAAAAACAATGATCCTTGTAGAGAAAAATGTGCTCTTTCTAATGATATCAGAATTAATATATTTTAGGGGTACACTTTTTGAGGAATTTGACCTTAAAATAGGTAAAATTCGGGTTTTTTACGTTTTTCATCATATGTGGGTGTGAATATTTCCACAAATACATATGCTTTGACCGTGATATTGCAGCAATGCAAAGTCATGTATATGTTTGGTGTACAGGGCAAAGCACCAGTTACTATTGGTTTTTGGTCTTGAGTTATATATGGGCAAAGTTCGGCATAAATTTTATGCGACGCGTTTTTCAAGCTACTTTGACACAAAATTGCGGCCGAAATATTGTTTTGTCATAGCCGGTAATAATTTTATCGGATTTAGCACCAAAAGTTGAGCTAAGATGCCAAATTTCAGTATCATAGCCAGTATAGAACTCTAATGGCTATGTGCCAAAGTTTGCAAAATCCACTTAGCTGAAGCCGCAGGCTTGGTGGAACCTCCAGTGAAAGGTCAACAGTGCCCAATGTATTTGAGATCTGGCCCTAAAAATTTACAGAACCTCTTTTCAAACATACATGTACATCCTTATAAATTTTCAGCAAAATCGGAGAAGGTCGAGTGGGGACGATTTTTAAAACTGGTCCACTTGATGTGGAATGACCCTATAGCCAATGTCATTAAGAACTATTTTCAATTTAAAGAGGTACAAGTAAACCTGAAAGTGATGATATGGCTCACACAAACCTCTGATCTTCACATCATCTTGTCTGTCTGTAGGGATTCACGCTCTCAGGTAGGCAATAGGTAGCGTTCACACGGGCACTGAATTCTTGGGTCAAAACAATGTGATGTTTATTTCCACTGGTTGCACAGCACCTAAACAAAACCATAAACAAAATCCCTAGCCTTGTCCTGGCGCTAACTAAACAAAATAGACCCTGGCTACTTACACACCGCTGAGCTAGTCCCAGTTCAGTCAAACATAACAGCTATTGCCCATAGCAACCGATGACACTTCTGGTTTGGTGCACACGGCCTGTGTAGTCTTTTCTCAGAGAGATTCTGGCTTGTCTCTCTGCATCTCCAATATAATCCACTCTGGTCAGCTTCCTCAGCTCACTGACAAAAGTGAACACTTACCTGGTTAAAGGCAGAGCTAGCCAGGTACAAGTAATCAGCCTATAGAGCTAGGATTTAACCCTAGCATACCTTGCTTTGCTACAGTCTAGCATAAAATAAAGAGACATAAGGATTTGTACAAAAGCCTTCATCCACAGAAGATTTGTGGTTCTCCAATATGTTTGGAACAGTGATAATTCACTTTATATTTTGTTAACTGATAAAAATAAACCATAAACTCTATTTCTGAAAGTATTATTACCGTGCAGCATTTTTTCTTCACATGAGATAAGTACCGTATTTTTCGGACTACAAGACGCACTTTTTCCCCCCAAAAACAGGGGGGTGCGTCTAATAGTCGCAATGCAGGCTTACCGTGGCGGCAGAGGTGCGGTGGCAGAGGTGCGGCGGCAGAGGTGTGGCGGCAGAGGTGCGGGGATGAGGAGGCGCAGTGAGCGGGGTCCCTCTCACCGGTGAGGTGATGCAGCAGCCCGGTAAGCAGCAGAGCCGGGTGAATCCTGTTGTTATCGGTGGTGGCGGCCATTTTCCTGAGGCCGCGCATGCGCAGATGGAGCGCTCTGCTTCCTGGGGCTTCAGGAAAATGGCCTGCGGGAGCACGCGCGTGCGCAGATGGAGATCGCGGCTTCAGGAAAATGGCCGCCGCGATCTCCATCTGCGCACGCGCGGCCTCCCACGGCCATTTTTCTGAAGCCCCGGAAAGCAGAGCGCTTAATCTGCGCACGCGCGGCCTCAGGAAGATGGCCGCCCCACCGATAACAACAGGATTCACCCGGCTCTGCTGCTTACCGGGCTGCTGCATCACCTCACCGGGGAAAGGTGCCATACCTCTCACTGCGCCTCCTCATCCCAGCACCTCTGCCAGTAACCACTGCTGCAACCCTCCCAGGGACACCAGGCCGTGGCGTCGCCCACCTAAGCAGGAAGGGACCCTGCTCAGGTGCACGCCACACCGCATCACCCCACCTCTGCCGACACCATGCCTCCTGTGACTCTGCTCTGCCACCGCCAGCCCTCAGGTAAGATACTGTAAATTCGGACAATAAGATAGACCCCCATCTTATAAAAAATCTTTTTTTCTGCAATTTTCACCCCAAATTTGGGGTGCGCCTTATGGTCCGGTGCGTCTTATAGTCCGAAAAATACGGTATATTGGATTAAATAGAGCGGCTGTCTCCCCCATCAGTAGCACCACAATACATTTGTGGGGTGCTGATGGGTTGTCATGGCAACTGTGTAAAACCCGTTTACCCCCAAGGGTGGTTTGCACGTTAATGACCAGGCCAATTTTTACAATTCTGACCACTGTCCCTTTATGAGGTTATAACTCTGGAACGCTTCAACGGATCCCGGTGATTCTGACATTGTTTTCTCGTGACATATTGTACGTCATGATAGTGGTAACATTTCTTTGATATTACCTGCGTTTATTTGTGAAAAAAATGGAAATTTGGCGAAAATTTCGCAATTTTCCAACTTTGAATTTTTATGCAATTAAATCACAGAGATATGTCACACAAAATACTTAATAAGTAACATTTCCCACATGTCTACTTTACATCAGCACAATTTTGGAACCAAAATTTTTTTTGTTAGGGAGTTGGGGTTAAAAGTTGACCAGCAATTTCTCATTTTTACAACACCATTTTTTTAGGGACCACATTTCATTTGAAGTCATTTTGAGGGGTCTATATGATAGAAAATACCCAAGTGTGACACCATTCTAAAAACTGCACCCCGCAAGGTGCTCACAACTACATTCAAGAAGTTTATTAACCCTTCTGGTGTTTCACAGGAATTTTTGGAATGTTTAAATAAAAATGAACATTTAACTTTTTTTCACAAAAAAATTACTTCAGCTCCAATTTGTTTTATTTTATCAAGGGTTACAGGAGAAAATGGACCCCAAAAGTTTTTGTACAATTTGTCCTGTGTACACCGATACCCCATATGTGGGGGTAAACCACTGTTTGGGCGCATGACAGAGCTCGGAAGCGAAGGAGCGCCATTTGATTTTTCAATGCAAAATTGACTGGAATTGAGATGGGACGCCATGTTGCATTTGGAGAGCCCCTGATGTGCCTAAACATTGAAACCACCCACAAGTGACACCATTTTGGAAAGTAGACCCCTTAAGGAACTTATCTAGATGTGTGGTGAGCACTTTGACCCAACAAGTGCTTCACAGAAGTTTATAGTGCAGAGCCGTAAAAATAAAAAATGATATTTTTTCACAAAAATGATTTTTCGCCCCCAATTTTTTATTTTCCCAAGGGTAAGAGAAGAAATTAGACCACAAATGTTGTTGTGCAATTTGTCCTGAGTACGCTGATATCCCATATGTGGGGGTAAACCACTGTTTGGGCGTATGGCAGAGCTCGGAAGGGATGGAGCGCCATTTGACTTTTCAATGCAAAATTGACTGGAATTAAGATGGGACGCAATGTTGCGTTTGGAGAGCCCCTGATGTGCCTAAACATTAAAAAACCCCACAAGTGACACCATTTTGGAAAGTAGACCCCCTAAGGAACTTATCTAGATGTGTTTTGAGAGTGTTTCACTACAGTTTATAACGCAGAGCCGTGAAAATAAAAATTCATTTTTTTCACAAAAATGATTTTTTAGCCCCCAGTTTTGTATTTTCACAAGGGTAACAGGATAAATTGGACCACAAATGTTGTTGTCCAATTTGTCCTGAGTACGCTGATACCCCATATGTGGGGGGGAACCACTGTTTAGGCGCATGGCAGAGCTCGGAAGGGAAGGAGCGCCATTTGGAAAGCAGACTTAGATGGATTGGTCTGCAGGCGTCACATTGCATTTGCAGAGCCCCTGATGTACCCAAACAGTAGAAACACCCAACAAGTGACCCCCATATTGGAAACTAGACCTCCCAAAGAACTTATCTAGATGTGTTGTGAGAACTTTGAACCCCCAAGTGTTTCACTGCAGTTTACAACGCAGAGCCGTGAAAATAAAAAAATCTTATTTTTCCCACAAAATTGATTTTTAGCCCCCCAAATTTTTATTTTCCCAAGGATAACAAGAGAACTTGGACCCCAAAAGTTGTCCAATTTGTCCCGAGTACGCTGATACCCCATATGTTGGGGTAAACCCCTGTTTGGGCACACCGGAGAGCTCGGAAGGGAAGGAGCACTGTTTTACTTTTTCAACGCAGAATTGGCTGGAATTGAGATCGGACGCCATGTCGCCTTTGGAGAGCCCCTGATGTGCCTGAACAGTGGAAACCCCCCAATTCTACCTGAAACTCTAATCCAACAACACCCCTAATAATCCTAACCCTAACTTTAGCCCCAACCCTAACTTTAGCCCCAACCCTAACCCTAACTTTAGCTCCAACCCTAACTCTAGCCCCAACCCTAGCCCTAACCCTAGCCCCAACCCTAACCCTAGCCCCAACCCTAGCTCTAACCCTAATGGGAAAATGGAAATAAATACATTTTTTTAATTTTATTATTTTTCCCTAACGAAGGGGGTGATGAAGGTGGGTTTGATTTACTTTTATAGCATATTTATATCGGATTTTTATGATTGGCAGCTGTCACACACTAAAAGACGCTTTTTTATAGCAAAAAAGTTTTTGTGTCTCCACATTTTGAGACCTATAATTTTTCCATATTTTGGTCCACAGAGTCATCTGAAGTCTTGTTTTTTGTGGGACGAGTTGACGTTTTTATTGGTAACATTTTCGGACACGTGACAGTTTTTGATCACTTTTTATTCCGATTTTTGTGAGGCAGAATGACCAAAAACTAGCTATTCATGAATTTCTTTTGGGGGACGCGTTTATACCGTTCCGTGTTTGGTAAAATTGATAAAGCAGTTTTATTTGTCGTGTCAGTACAATTACAGCGATATCTCATTTATATCATTTTTTTATGTTTTGGCGCTTTTATACGATAAAAGCTATTTTATAGAAAAAATAATTATTTTGGCATCGCTTTATTCTGAGGACTATAACTTTTTTATTTTTTTGCTTATGATGCTGTGTGGCGGCTCGTTTTTTGCGGGACAAGATTACGTTTTCAGCGGTACCATGGATATTTATATCCGTCTTTTTGATCGTGTGTTATTCCGCTTTTTGTTTGACGGTATGATAGTAAAGCGTTGTTTTTTGGCTCGTTTTTTTTTTTTTTTTTTCTTACGGTGTTCACTGAAGGGGTTAACTAGTGGGACAGTTTTATAGGTTGGGTCATTATGGACGCGGCGATACTAAATATGTGTACTTTTATTGTTTTGGTTTTTTTTAGATAAAGAAATGTATTTATGGGAATATTTTTTTTTTATTTATTTATTTAGGAATTTTTTTTTTACACATGGAAATTTTTTTTTTTTTACTTTGTCACGGGGGGGACATCACAGATCGCCGATCTGACAGTTTGCATAGCACTCTGTAAGATCGACGATCTCACTCACATCGTTGCAGGCTTAGCCTGGCTTACCAGCGCCTGCAGTCGACCCGGAAGTACTCCCTGCAGGACCCGGATGCAGCCCCGCGGCCATTTTGGATCCAGGGACTGCAGGGAGAAGACGCTCGGTACAAGGTGAGTGCATCACCTTGTACCGATCGTCTCAGGGAAGCACGCAGGGAGCCCCCTCCCTGCGGGATGCTTCCCTGTACCGCCGGCACACCGCGATCATGTTTGATCGCGGTGTGCCGGGGGTTAATGTGCCGGGAGCGGTCCGTGACCACTCCTGGCACAGAGTGCCGGATGTCAGCTGCGATAGTCAGCTGACACCCGGCCGCGATCGGCCGCGCTCCCCACGTGAGCGCGGCCGATCGCTATGACGTACTATCCCGTCAGTGGGAATTAAGGCCCACCCCACCTCGACGGGATAGTACGTCATATGTGATTAAGGGGTTAACAGAAATAAACACTTGAAATAGATCACTGTTTGTAATGTATATATAATATATGAGTTTCACTTGATATTCTAATTTTGTGAAAAGCACCTCTTTATGTATTAATGCATATTAACGCACATATCAAATTGAAGCACACGAAATTCTATAATCACAGCATAAGAATGTGCATGTATACATACATATAAGCTCAAGTAGAAAGTTTAAAGTGCCTAGTGCACAGACACAAAGTCTGATAATTGAAAAGTGCAAATATCATAATCTAGTAAGCATGCAATGCATAGTGTACACAGACATAGTTTTCAATTACTGATATTGCTATATGACCATCCTATTCATATAATTAATATTTATATGGTTAAATGTAATTCCATGGGTTTAAGTTTCCTGAATACATGTGTAGTGATTCAGGCACTAGCTGCGTCCCTCACCCCAACGCACTTTTCGCCTATCTTCCCTGGGAAATTGCAAAATTAAATTTTTTTTAATTATAGATTGTAATATGTAAAAGAAACAGAACATTTCTAAAAATAAAAAAAAAATTATTTAACGCAAAAACCTGATTTAATCATTTGTATTTTCTGATAATAACTCCCTTTAATGGGTTAATAACAAGGACACTACTGAAGAGGTGAAAGATTTATTGAAATTTTAGTGATAAACTGTATTCGCACTGCAGGGATTTTGTTTCTTGGTGTCACGGAGTCCTTCTCCGGTATCACACAATCAACAGAGCTAGAGTATAGTAAACAATTCCAAGACCATTATTTAGGCAAAAATACGAAAGGTCCATATACGATCCACCACACAAAGGATAAAATAGTCCAGAACACGAATGCAGTTCAGTAACAGGATAAAAGTCCAACAATCCAACAGACAGAGGATCATATAGTCCATATACTCTTCTTTCTCTCTGAGATGCCGTGTACACACATCATAGTTCCACACAGGACTGATCTGTGTCTCACCTCCCTGATATTTTAAGTCTCCCTCCTCATTCACAGGTCAGGAGGGGGAAGGTCTCAGGGGCTCGTTGTTTCAACAAGCTAGGTCAACATGTCATTAGCATATTAACAAACAATACAGTGCTGTGGGGGCTGATATCAGATGGCAGCAACAGCCATTCATCAATTAGCAAATAACTCCTTCTACAAGAGAACACCATGAGAATAAGTAAAATAGAAATATACACAAAAATGATACCCACACAGCATATCACACCATCACACTTGGGTCATAAAAATGACATTTACTATGTTATGTAGGATTATGTTCCATCTGGTGAGTGTGAAAGGAGGAGCAGGACCCAGAGCCCAATCACAAAGTCATCTCATTCACTGATCCATGAGAAGAACAATGATCAGAAGATCCTGGACCTCACTAACAAGATCATTGAACTGCTAACTGGAGAGGTGAGCGCTGCTGGGAACACTGGGACATTGTACCATAATACTAGAGAATAATGTGTTTGGATAATGACATGAGTATTATGTGCGTCAGGTTCCTATAAGATGTCAGGATGTCACTGTCCATTTCTCCATGGAGGAGTGGGAGTATATAGAAGGACACAAGGATCTGTACAAGGAAGTTATGATGAAGAATCACTGGCTGCTCACATCACCAGGTAAGTTACGTTTAAAGGGGTTCTCTATCTGTCAGATAAAATGCCATCCAATACATATTTCAAATGGCAGCACTACCTGTTCATGTGTCAGGACGAGCTGCAGACTAACATCATACAGCTGCCAGTCCTGTGTCTCAACTGAGAAGAGCTGTATCTCACATACCTAAGTTTCCGGCTCGCAGAAGGGCTGTGATATATGAAGAAAAGTATCTTCTCCTTGTCAAGTAAAACGCAAACGGGGGTTATCTTCAGCTTCATCCTTCTTAATGTTTGTTTTCCCATTCTGTGCAGTCAATTTCTGTGGACTACTATAGAGCTGTCAGATTGACAGAGGATGGTGAAGCTGAAGTTAAAGGGAACCTGTCACCCCCCCCCCCCCCCCCCAGGTGTGTTTGTAACTAAAAGAGCCACCATGTGCTGCACTAATGCTGCATTCTGACAAGGTGGCTCTTTTCTAGTTTGGGTCCCTGGCACTGCTGAAAGAATCGTTTTTGAAATTTGTCCCTCATACCATGAAATCGCCAGGGAGGCAGGTCTTTCCCCCCTAATCCAGACGCCTCACAGCCGTCAATCATGGCCTCTGCGTGTCCGGCGCCGCCTTCTCTTCTTTCATTAGCGTATCCGGCGCCTGCGCTGTTATTTTTTTTTCGGGCATGCACAGTTGCGCTGCCCTTCGAACTTACAGCGCAGGCGCCGGGGACGCTAATGAAGGAAGAGGAGGTGGCGCGCAGAGGCCATGATTGACGGCTGTGAGGCGTCTGGATTAGGGGGGAAAGACCTGCCTCCATGGCGATTTCATGGTATGAGGGACAAATTTAAAAAACGATTCAGCAGTGCCAGGGACCAGAACTAAAAGAGCCACCTTGTCAGAATGCAGTATTAGTGCTGTACAAGGTGGCTCTTTTAGGCTAGTTTCGCACTAGCGTTTACCTGATCTGCGGAGGGTGCGGACTTCCTCCGTGAAGCCCCGCCCTCGGCCGCACCTCCGCCGCTAGCTCCGCCTACTTCTGCATGCGGCCGGTGTACCTTTCTTTAACATTAGGTACGCAGGTCGTGCGGCTGCATGCGGATGCTTCCGCATGCGTCGTTTTGACGATGCGGAGAAAAGAAATTTGCTACAAGCTGCGTCCTACGCTGGTCGCCGCATCGTCAAAACGACGCATGCGGAAGCATCCGCATACAGCCGCACGACCTGCGTACCTAATGTTAAAGATCGGTACACCGGCCGCATGCAAAAGTAGGCAGAGCTAGCAGCGGAGGTGTGGCCGAGGGCGGGGCTTCACGGAGGAAGTCCGCAGCCCTCCGCAGATCAGGTAAACGCTAGTGTGAAACTAGCCTTAGTTACAAACACCTGGGGGGGGTGACAGGTTCCCTTTAACTCTGTTGCATTATGTTTGGCGAGGAGAACATATATCACTTCACATAGCACAGCCTTGATTCCAAAAAAATGAAGTATATGTAATACAACTCTCGTTAGTTGAGGCACAGGTCTCAGGAGCCGTATGTCTTTGATCTGCAGGCCATCCTGACATTGACTAGGATGGGACTGTCATTTGAAATGCATCACGGATGCCATTTTGTCTCATTCTCGGAGAACCCCTTTGATGATCTTCAGTGATTGTGGTTATCAGTTATTTGGTAGATCATCTCTCATTATATCACTAGATTCATTATTAGAGAAAGCTGCTAATAAAATATTTGTGTCTTACATAGTTAAATTTGGGATGAGGGTTAGGCCAGGTTCACATTGCGTTAGCAGCAGCCCGTTCAGCACATGCGCTAACGGGCTGCTGCTAGCGCAAGTGCCGGCACTACATCACGCTAGCGCAGATGGAGCATCTGCTAGCTCTATCTGCGCTAGCAGTGACGGACCCGGAAACGCTGCAGCCAGTGTCTCGGGTCCGTTACTCAAATGACGGCACATCGCTAGCGCACGCCCATTGTGGGCTAGCGATGCGTTCGCCATTGCATTCAATGGCGGCGTTAACGGACTACGTTACACCGCGTTATGCCGCGGTGTAACGTAGTCCGTTTAACGTAGTCAATGAACGCAATGTGAACCTAGCCTTACACTCCCAAGCTGAAAAAGTTTTAACTTTTTGAAAACATTGTTGAAGGGAATCTGTCACCAGGTTTCTGCTACCCTATCTCAGGCCACGGTCACAAGTTCAGTACAGGTCCTTCTCAAAAAATTAGCATATAGTGTTAAATTTCATTATTTACCATAATGTAATGATTACAATTAAACTTTCATATATTATAGATTCATTATCCACCAACTGAAATTTGTCAGGTCTTTTATTGTTTTAATACTGATGATTTTGGCATACAACTCCTGATAACCCAAAAAACCTGTCTCAATAAATTAGCATATCAAGAAAAGGTTCTCTAAACGACCTATTACCCTAATCTTCTGAATCAACTAATTAACTCTAAACACATGCAAAAGATACCTGAGGCTTTTATAAACTCCCTGCCGGGTTCATTACTCAAAGCCCCCATCATGGGTAAGACTAGCGACCTGACAGCTGTCAAGAAGGCCATCATTGACACCCTCAAGCAAGAGGGTAAGACCCAGAAAGAAATTTCTCAACAAATAGGCTGTTCCCAGAGTGCTGTATCAAGGCACCTCAATGGTAAGTCTGTTGGAAGGAAACAATGTGGCAGAAAACGCTGTACAACGAGAAGAGGAGACCGGACCCTGAGGAAGATTGTGGAGAAGGACCGATTCCAGACCTTGGGGAACCTGAGGAAGCAGTGGACTGAGTCTGGTGTGGAAACATCCAGAGCCACCGTGCACAGGCGTGTGCAGGAAATGGGCTACAGGTGCCGCATTCCCCAGGTAAAGCCACTTTTGAACCATAAACAGCGGCAGAGGCGCCTGACCTGGGCTACAGAGAAGCAGCACTGGACTGTTGCTAAGTGGTCCCAAGTACTTTTTTCTGATGAAAGCAAATTTTGCATGGCATTCGGAAATCAAGGTGCCAGAGTCTGGAGGAAGACTGGGGAGAAGGAAATGCCAAAATGCCTGAAGTCCAGTGTCAAGTACCCACAGTCAGTGATGGTGTGGGGTGCCATGTCAGCTGCTGGTGTTGGTCCACTGTGTTTCATCAAGGGCAGGGTCAATGCAGCTAGCTATCAGGAGATTTTGGAGCACTTCATGCTTCCATCGGCTGAAATGCTTTATGGAGATGAAGATTTCATTTTTCAGCACGACCTGGCACCTGCTCACAGTGCCAAAACCACTGGTAAATGGTTTACTGACCATGGTATTACTGTGCTCAATTGGCCTGCCAACTCTCCTGACCTGAACCCCATAGAGAATCTGTGGGATATTGTGAAGAGAAAGTTGAGAGACGCAAGACCCAACACTCTGGATGAGCTTAAGGCCGCTATTGAAGCATCCTGGGCCTCCATAACATCTCAGCAGTGTCACAGGCTGATTGCCTCCATGCCACGCCGCATTGAAGCAGTCATTTCTGCCAAAGGATTCCCGACCAAGTATTGAGTGCATAACTGAACATTATTATTTGTTGGTTTTTTTGTTTGTTATTAAAAAACACTTTTATTTGATTGGATGGGTGAAATATGCTAATTTATTGAGACAGGTTTTTTGGGTTATCAGGAGTTGTATGCCAAAATCATCAGTATTAAAACAATAAAAGACCTGACAAATTTCAGTTGGTGGATAATGAATCTATAATATATGAAAGTTTAATTGTAATCATTACATTATGGTAAATAATGAAATTTAACACTATATGCTAATTTTTTGAGAAGGACCTGTATTTGGTGAGTTTTTTACCTCAGTATGTGTAAGCCAAAACCAGGAGAGGAACAAATAGATCAAAAGTATAATAGAAACACGTCACCGCTTCTGTATTTCTCACCAACTACTGGTTTTGGTTTACAAATACTGAGGTAAAAAAAAAATCACCAAATACTGAATGCTTCTTTTTAACCTCTTTATTAATGACCTTGTGGATGAGATTGAGAGTAAAGTGTCAGTCTTTGCTGAGGACACTAAACTATGTAGGATGCTAAAATCTGGCCTTGACAATAGTACAGAACGATCTGACTAAGATGACTGAATGGACAAACGCTTGGTAAATGAGGATTAATGTAGATAAATGTAAAGTAAAGCACCCAGGATGGAGTAATCCTATTACTGCATATACATTAAATGGGAGTATACTCGGGACTACAGACCAGGTGAAGGACTTGGCTATTCTCGCAACAAGTAAGCTGAGCAGCAGTACTCAATGTCAAGCAGCAGCCGCAAAAGCAAACAAGATTTTAGGGTGTATAAAAGAGAGATAAAATCCTGTGATCCTAACGGATTATTACCACTAAATCACTAGTAAGGCCACATCTAGAATATGGGATCCAGCTTTGGGCTCCACATTTTTAAAAAAAGGATATTCAGAAGTTAGAATCAGTTCAAAAGCTATTGCAGATTATTGATTATAGATTATTGCAAGGGATGGAAGGCCTCTCATATAAGGGGAAGTTGGAAAAGTTGGGCTTGTTTAGCTTAGAAAAAAGATGCCTCAGAGGAGATCTCCTTTTCATGTATAAATATACGTGTGGCCAGTACAAAACACTGGCACATGATTTATTCCTTCCAAGAACCAGGGGGGACTCATTACAGTTGGAAGAAAGGTGGTTTTGATATCTAAATAGGAAAGGGTTCTTTACTGTAATGCTGTTGGACTGTGGAATGCCCTACCGCAAGAGGTAGTAATGGAAGACACTATACCAACTTTTAAAAAAGGGCTGGATGATTTCCTCAATATACATAACATTAGGGGTTATAGTTAATTTAGTGACAAGATGTACAATTGGTGGAGAAAGGTAGAACTTGGTCTTTTTTCAACCTATGTAACTATGTAACGTGGCCTAAGAGCAGGATAATGTAAGGGCAGAGTCCCTGAATCCAGACATTTGTCACTTACTGGGCTGATTGCTGCAATTTTCATAACATCGCTATTTTATCTGCTGCAGATCTAACAGCTCTCTGAATGAGGAGCTGTGTATAACCCCACTGATTGGCACCTTTCTGCAACCTACAATTCTGGCATTTTGATCTTCTTGATCTCATTACGCCATTTACCTATCGGGTTAATTAATTTTGTATTTTGATAGGTTGGACTTTAATGGACATAGCAATACCACATGTGTATTTTTTATTTGTTTTTTTTTATATGGGGGAAAAGAAGGGTGATTCAAATTTTGTTTTTATTTTTTCATATTATTAAAAACATACAAACTGTTAACTGTATTTGTTAGTCCCTTTAGGGGACTTGCACCTGTGATCGTCTGATCGCTTAGCTATAGTATTGCTTTGTATAGCTAAATTGACTGCCTTCTGTGAACTCCAGCCACAAACTTTTATAGGAGTGCCATCATGACCGGTACAGGTTTCTTAAGGAGATACCAGGCTATCATGACAAACCCATCACCCTGCATCACGTCACAGGGGCTTTTAGAGCAGGGTGCCCTTAGGATATGTGCTGTAAATGCCACTGTCACAGATAGCGACATATAACAGGTCGACTTCGCTCCACTCAGAGCTGTTAGAGGCAGATGATGACTGAATAACACAGCCATCATTTTCCTGCATAGAATTGTGAGCCAACCTATGAGCTACCATTTTGTTGCTGAACATTTTTTTATTAGTCTCTTAGCGGTATGCATGCTGTGTAGTGTCCACATGTTGTTATCCTTAACAATTGCATTATTTTATGGCCTGAAATGACCATGTCTACTGATAAAACTCATGTCTAATGAAATTGTTCTTTGTCCATCAGATGGATCTGTCCACAAACAAACAGCAGGAATACCTTACATAGCTGCTAGTTCACCGAATAGTAAAATCGGTCATAAAACTTGCAAGGAATCAGAAGCCGGACACTTACCCCTTATTGAAAAAAGCAAGAAAAGCACCTTGGAGAAAACTAAACATGAAGAATCAAGGAGTGAAGAAAATATTATATATGACCTAAATAGAAATACAAAATGTACATCTAACAGTCAGTCGTCTTATCCACAATGTCCATCCATTGATGTTGCGGAAGAAACAAACTCATGTGGCAAAGAAAACGTCACAGACCACAACACCTTTAACCCCACAGAATGTACTCAACCATTTCCATTGATTCATATTAAAGAGGAGCCAGTCTCTTGTGATGAAGGAGATAACGCAGATGCTGAGATTTATGCACAGACTGATCATAGACAGCAGTATCTATCTCCTCATTTTAGGGAAGCAATAGTCTCTCGAGGTAGTATCGCAGACCTTGAGTTCATTACACCTACTGCTCGTACACAACTTTATGCTTCTTTTCATATTGAGGAGGAACCAGTCTCATGCGAATTAAAAATCACAGATACAGACAGTTATGTACCTGCGGATAATGGTCATCGTTACCCTTCTATTCTTATTGAGGAAGAAGCAGACACATGTGAAGGAGGAAACCGTACTACTGTTTATACACTCACAGATCCTAGACAACAATATCCTGGACCTCGTATTAAGGAGGAACCAGTCTCATATGATGGCAGAAACCTCACAAATTCCAACTTTTACTCACCCAGAAATCATACACAGCAATATTCAGCCATTCATATTAAGGAGGAACCAGTCTTCTGGGAAGAAGAAAGTCTTACAATCCCCTCTAGCAATGCACAATCTGATTATACCTCTCCTCAGGATATGAATGATGCAGAATTTATTGAATACATAAGTATACACAATGGACAGACTCATAACTATGGTGATTACAGCAACCAGTTATTTTTCAATTCTAAGCGCGTTAAGTCGGAAAAAATTCCAGTAGAACAATACCCACTATACAAGTATGGAAAATGTTTTTCAGAACCTTCAAGTCTGTTTACCCATCATCGGATTAGTAATTCAGACGTACCATTTGAATGTTCGTACTGTGGAAAAAGGTTTGTGTATTACACTCATCTTGTGACCCACCAGAGAATCCACACAGGAGAGAGACCGTATGCGTGCTCTGTCTGCGGGAAGCGTTTTGCGCATAACTCGACTCTTATCACTCATCAGCGGATACACACAGGAGAACGACCATACGTTTGCTTCCATTGTGGCAAATGTTTTACAAAAAAATCGAACTTAACAACTCACAACCGCATTCACACAGGCGAAAGGCCTTATTCCTGCACCAGATGTGGGAAAAGCTTTGGAAGCAAGAGTCATTTTAATAGACATGTTAAAATTCACAAAAAGGAAACAAGCCTTTTTTAAGACTGACATAAAAAGTTCCAGCTTTCTTGTGTCAAGATCAAGTGAGGCGAGTTTTGAGTGGCGTATTAATGTTAACATTTGGTACATTAGCTAGTTTATATTAAATTATTTGAACAAAAAAAAAAAAGATTTTTAATCAATTTCTAACGAAGGTATAAAACGAAAAATAGCGTAGATGATTATTTTTTTTAATCTGGCTGAAAGTTGACTTGTCTTATTAACTTTTCGTACATTGTTTTTTTATGGCATCTTTATATGTTTTTTTTGTTTAAGAATGTTAACAAATAAATGGCAATAAAATGAAAACCTCATTCATAAACATTAACAAAGCAAGGGGCCAAATTCCAAACATAAAGCAGATGGCAACTTTAATAGGACTGTATTTAATAAATGTCATTATATTGAGAAGGTGGGCATTAGTGAACTTAGCCAATTCATTTAAGCCTCCGTTTTTAAAGTGAATCTGTCAGCAGGATTTTGCTAAGTAACCTACAGACACTGTCAGGTTGGCAGTGTTAAACTGACTAAAATTATACCTGGAGTGAAGAAATCCGTCTTGTGGTTCTTGCCTAATCAGTGTTAGAAGTTTGTAGCTAATGATATGCTCCTGCTTCGGGGCAGGATTGTTGGCAGAGTCTTATCTTCCTGCTCTATCCTGCTCTAAGCCAGAGAAACCAAGAAGAGACCTGCCCACAGGCCGCCCCCAACCTCAGACATGTTCCTCACTATAGAGACAGACTGTTTGCGCTTGGGGGCGGCCAGCGGCAGGTCTCTCCTTGGTTTCTCCAACATAGAGCAGAAAGATAGGGCTCTGTCTAAAGTCCTGCCCCAAAGCAGGAGCATATCATTACTTGCAAACTTCTAACATTGATTACACAAGAACCACGAGACGAGATGGATTTCTTCACCCCGGGTATCAGTGTCTGTAAGGTACTTGGCAATAATCCTGCTGACAGGTTCGCTTTAACATTGTTATGTGGTAAGAAAATGGGTATCAGAACCACCTGAGATTTGCCAGAGTTTCACAGTAAAGGTACCGTCACACATGACGATATCGTTAACGATATCATTGCTTTTTGTGACGTAGCAACGATATCGTTAACAAAATCGTTATGTGTGACAGCGACCAACGATCAGGCCCCTGCTGGGAGATCGTTGGTCGCTGGGGAAAGTCCAGAACTTTATTTTGTCGCTGGATCTCCCGCTGACATCGCTGGATCGGCGTGTGTGACGCCGATTCAGCGATGTCTTCACTGGTAACCAGGGTAAACATCGGGTTACTAAGCGCAGGGCCGCGCTTAGTAACCCGATGTTTACCCTGGTTACCGTTGTAAATGTAAAAAAACCAAACAGTACATACTTACATTCCCGGTGTCTGGTCAGGTCCCTCGCCGTTAGCTTCCTGCACTGACTGGTGAGCGCCAGCCAGCCGTAAAGCACAGCACAGCGGTGACGTCACCGCTGTACTTTACGATCGGCGCTCAGTCAGTGCGGGAAGCTGAAGGCGAGGGACATGACCAGACACCGGGAATGTAAGTATGTAGTGTTTGTTTTTTTACATTTACAACGGTAACCAGGGCAAACATCGGGTTACTAAGCGTGGCCCTGCGCTTAGTAACCCGATGTTTACCCTGGTTACCCGGGGACTTCGGGATCGTTGGTCGCTGGAGAGCTGTCTGTGTGACAGCTCTCCAGCGACCAAACAGCGACGCTGCAGCGATCGACATCGTTGTCGGTATCGCTGCAGCGTCACTTAGTGTGACGGTACCTTAAGGCTGGAGTCGCCCTAAACATATGAAAAATCGGTCCGAGTCTCCCTGCCGAGAGTCGCACGAGTGTAATACAAGTGTCATGCGAGTACAATCTGATTGTTCACACCTAGCATCCAATTTACATCCAAATGCAGAGCAATTGCAATGCGATTTTAACATGAGCTTTACATAGAGCAATTCTCTAAGTCATTTACACATAGTTTTCAAAGGAAATATTCTTCAAAACACACACACGTACGTACATATATATATATATGTATATACAGGGGTTGGACAAAATAATGGAAACACCTAACGTTTTGGCATCATAATCTTCGAACATGTGATAAACATGCAAACTGTGACATATGGTAATATTTTGTAGTTGATTATTTGTGTTATGTGATATGTGTATGTAAATTAACAGTTTGTTTTGCTGAATTGTAAGAACATTGATGAGAATCTGATACCAATGGCAGACCTCTCGGATTTTCAAAGAGGCCAAATTGTTGGTGCTCGTATGGCAGGTGCTAGTGTAACAGAAAGTGCCCGAATGCTTGGCGTGTCAAGAGGTACTGTCTCCAAAGTAATGACTGCGTTTGAAAGAGAAGGAAAAACGTCCGCAGCAAAGCATTGGTCCGGCCAAAAGTCAAAGTTGACTGAGAGAGACCATCGGACCCTACCTAAAGCGAATTGTGAGAGGATTGAAAGACCACGGCTCCGAAAATCACTGCTGAGCTCAATGAACACCTACAGAACCCAGTATCCATTAAAACTGTTCGTCGGGAGCTGCACAAATCTGGATTCCATGGAAGAGCTGCAATGAGAAAATCGTTGCTCTCAATTACAAATGTTTCCAAGCATTTAGAGTGGTGTAGAAACCTCCAGAATTGGTCCGTCGAGCAGTGGAAACATGTGATATTCTCAGACGAATCATCATTTACCCTATTTCCGACCTCCGGCCGAGTGTACGCTTGGAGACAGCCAAAAGAAGCATTCCATCCAGACTGCCTTCTCCCAAGCGTAAACCATGGCGGAGGTTCTGTGATGATCTGGGGTGCTATTTCATGGAGATCCGCCGGGTCAATGATATCCCTTCATGGAAGAATTAACTGCCAAGAGTATTTAGGCATTTTGGGTGACCAAGTGCATCCAATGGTTCAAGCACTGTTCCCAGAGGGGAACGCCATCTATCAGGATGATAATGCACCAGTTCATACAGCTAGAATCGTTAAAGCATGGCACGAGGAACATTCTAATGAAGATATAATAATAATAATTTTTATTTATATAGCGCCAACATATTCCGCAGCGCTTTACAAATTATAGAGGGGACTTGTACAGACAAGAGACATTACAGCATAACAGAAATACAGTTCAAAACAGATATCAGGAGGAATGAGGGCCCTGCTCACAAGCTTACAAACTATGGGGAAAAGGGGAGACACGAGAGGTGGATGGTAACAATTGCATCTCATCTGGCCCCCACAATCCCCAGACCTCAACATTATTGAGCATTTATGGTCGATTTTAGAGATTCAAGTTAGACGTTGATTTCCGCCGCCATCGTCACTCAAAGAACTGGAGGGTGTTTTAACTGCAGAATGGGCTAAAATTACATTGGAAACAATTCACACCTTGTATGAATCCATATCTCGGAGAATTGAGGCAGTAATCGCCGCAAATGGTGGACCTATACCATATTAAACTAACTTTTGTTGATGTTTCCCGGTGTTTCCATTATTTTGTCCAACCCCTGTATATGAGCAACTTACAGTAAAATCACAGATTGACATATACACATAGAATGCATAGATATATAGATGTCAGTGACACACACATATACAGTGGGTACGGAAAGTATTCAGATCCCTTTAAATTTTTCACTGTTTCATTGCAGCCATTTGGTAAATTCCAAAAAAGTTCATTTTTTCTCATTAATGTACATTCTGCACCCCATCTTGACTGAAAAAAAAACCAAATGTAACTTTTGCAAATTTATTAAAAAAGAAAAACGGAAATATCACATGGTCATAAGTATTCAGACCCTTTTCTCAGACACTCATATTTAAGTCACATGCTGTCCATTTCCTTGTGATCCTCCTTGAAATGGTTAAACTCCTTCATTGGAGTCCAGCTGTGTTTAGGATTTTGAAAGGCGTCTGTCTATATAAGACCTCACAGCTCACAGTGCATGTCAAACCAAATGAAAATCATGAGGTCAAAGGAACTGGCCAAGAGCTCAGAGACACAATTGTGGCAAGGCACAGATCTGGCCAAGGTTGCAATATAATTTTTGCAGTACTCGAGGTTCCTAAGAGCACAGTGGCCTCCACAATCCTTAAATGGAAGCAGTTTGGGACCACCTGAAGTCTTCCTAGACCTGGCCGTCCAGCCAAACTGAGCAATCGTGGGAGAAGAGCCTTGGTGATACAGGTAAAAAAGAACCTCAAGATCACTGTGGCTGAGCTCCAGAGATGCAGTAGGGAGATGGGAGAGAGTTCCACAAAGTCAACTATCACTGCAGCCCTCCACCAGTCAGGCCTTTATGGCAGAGTGGCCCGACAGAAGCCTCTCCTTAGTGCAAGACAAATCAAAGCCAGCATAGAGTTTGCTAAAAAACACATGAAGAACTCCCAGACTGAGAAATAAGATTCTCTGGTCTGATGAGACGAAGATAGACTTTTTGGTGATAATTCTAAGCGGTATGTGTGTAGGAAAGCAGGCACTGTTCATCACCTGCCCAATACAATCCCAACAGTGAAACATGGTGGCAGCATCATGCAATGGGGATGTTTTTCAGCTGCAGGGACAGGACGTCTGGTTGCCATTGAAGGAAACATGAATGCGGCCAAGTACAGAGATATCCTGGATGAAAACCTCTTCCAGAGTGCTCTGGACCTCAGACTTGGCCGAAGGTTCACCTTGCAACAAGACAATGATCCTAAGCACACAGCTAAAATATCAAAGGAGTGGCTTCAGAACAACTCTGTGACTATTCTTGACTGGCCCAGCCAGAGCCCTGACCTAAACCCAATTGAGCATCTCTGCAGAGACCTGAAAATGGCTGTCCACCATTGTTCACCATCCAACATGACGGGACTGGAGAGGATCTTCAAGGAAGAATGGCAGAGGATCCCCAAATCCAGGTGTGAAAAACTTGTTGCATCATTCGCAAGAAGACTCATGGCTGTACTAGCTCAAATGGGTGCTTCTACCCAATAGTGAGCAAAGGGTCGGAATACTTATGATCATGTGATATTTCAGTTTTTCTTTTTTAATAAGTTTGCAAAAACTACATTTCAGTTTTTTTCAGTCAAGATGGGGTACAGAGTGTACATTAATGAGAAAAAAATGAACTTTTGAATTTTCCCAAATGGCTGCAATGAAACAGGGTGAACAATTTAAAGGGGTCTGAATACTTTATGTACCAACTGTCAGGGCTGTATTTAAAATGTATGCTGCCCTAGGCACTTTTATTGCTTCTTCCACCATTGGTGAGTATGACTAATGCAGACACTGTCGGCAGTGACTTAGGCTACTTACACATCAGCAATTTTTGTCATTCGTGGCAGATCCGGCAGCCAACACAAGGTGTCAGCATAGGCATTTTCCTTTTAATGGGAGCAAACCTGGGGAATAACAATAATATTAATATATAAGAACTAGTGCAATTGTAAACTTTCTTTTTAACCTTGCTTATCTCCAAAAACGTGAAAATAATCAAACTTAACAATAATATAGAGCAACGATGACATATTACCGCCACATAATGACGGAATAATATCACATACAAGGAACAAATACCTCCATACCGTGACCAGATCACATATTAAGGCAGAGATGCTTACCTGTCTAAATGTGCCTCAATGCAAATGCACAAGCAAGGTGCAGCGGACCCAAATAAAATAGCAAATGCATATATATTTTTTGCAGGGTGCAGTTGGGCCCAAATGGTTCTGTACACTGTGGCCTCTGTTCACACGGGATGCATTTTAGCACTGGGCAGCCCGCCATAGGGCGTTATTAATAGGCTGGAGCCAGATGCCTAGCATTCCTTGTGTGAACACGCCACATACAGAGTATGTATCTTAGTGCATTGGTGTACCACACGGCCAAACCCTTATTGAAGGCTGGCTGTTTCATTAGGTATTGCACCTGTGCATTTGCTATTTTATTTGGGTCCGCTGCGCCCTGCTTGTGCATTTGTACTGAGACCCATTTAGACAGGTAAGCATCTCTGCTTGTTTTTGGTGTGTTTTCTTGAATTTTTCCTTTTTTGGTGTTTTTCAGATCACATATTACCATCACATAGTGACCAGATAATACAACATACAGGGATAAATACCACCACACCATAACCAGATCACATACTACCACCACATAGTGACCAAATACTACAATACTGATCATTAATTAAAAAAAACACAACACTAATGCCATTATACACAGGAGCTCTGTATATAATGTCAGAGTACAAGCAATACAGTGATCACTGGTGACATTATACACCGTAGATCTGCATATAGTGTCAGTGTACAGGTAATACAGTGATCACTGGTGACATTATACACAGAAGCTCTGTATATAGTGTCAGTGTATAGGTAATACAGAGATCACCAGTGACATTATATACAGGAGCTCTGTATATAGTGTACAGTGATCAGCTAATAGAGTTTATAGTGTCAGTGTACAAGTAACACACTGACTCACCAGTGATGTCTCTAGCTGAAGTCCTTCATCTTTGCTTTTCTTTTTCATGCAGCGCAAACAGCCATCATTTCTTCCAGCCAGGACTCGTCTCTGCATAAAATAACACAGTTACCTAGAGCACGGCTTCCAGAGCATATTCCCCACTTTTCCCTTTCTTCTACACTACACATACAGACGTACACCCACCAGTAATATATAATTATTATTAATCCACCACTGCGCCCCCACCAACAATAAATAGCCATTTTCCCCGGTTGATAAACATTAATTAGCCACTGTACTCTTTCCCCCAGTTCATTACTAGTCACTGCATCCTCAACGCCCCCCACTATGTGCCTCCGGCTCCCCCGATTCATTATATTTACATGCCCCTAACGGCCACAATTCATTATCATGTCTTCTCTCTCCCACCCTCTATTCATTCTCAACTGCCCTCCCCCTCATTCAATACAAAATTTACTCCCACCACCCTTAAAATTCATCATTATTTGCTCTCCCTTAAAGGGAACCTGTCACCCCGTTTTTTCAAGAAGAGCTAAAAATAGCGTTAAATAGGGGCAGAGCTGGGCTTTACATTAGTGTATTTTGGAGCCTTTATTCCCCACCTATGCTGCCAAAATACCTTTGTAAAGTTGCCGTTTTGGGCTGTCACTCACGCTGGTCAGGTCATATGGGCGTGGTGACAGCGCTGTTTCTCCCCCAGATCTCCATTGGTGGCATAGTGGTGCGCGCATGTCCAAGTGGTGAATCCACTGCGCAGCTTCAAGGAAAATAGCGCGATCTGCGCTATTCAGCCATTTATCGGTGGGCGCGGCCATCTTTGTGAGGCCGCGCGTGCGCAGATGGTTCTTCTCCGCTTCCCGGAGCTTCAGGAAAATGGCCACGGGATGCCGCGCGTGCGCAGATGGCGATCTCGACGGCCATTTTCCTGAAGCCGAGTTTGCATCTCGGCTGCAGGAAAATGGCCGCCGCGATCTCCATCTGCGCACGTGCGGCATCCCGCGGCCATTTTCCTGACGCCCCGGGAAGCCGAGAAGAACCATCTGCGCACGCGCGGCCTCACAAAGATGGCCGCGCCCACCGATAAACGGCTGAATAGCGCAGATCGCGCTATTTTTCTTGAAGCTGCGCAGTGGATTCACCACTTGGACATGCGCACACCACTACGCCACCAACAGAGATCTGGGGGAGAAACAGCACTGTCACCCCGCCCATATGACCTGACCAGCGTGAGTGACAGCCCAAAACGGCGACTTTGCAAAGGTATTTCGGCAGCATAGGTGGGGAATAAAGGCTCCAAAATACACTAATGTAAAGCCCAGCTCTGCCCCTATTTAACGCTATTTTTAGCTCTTCTTGAAAAAACGGGGTGACAGGTTCCCTTTAAGTCCTTATTTGCTTTCCCTGTCCCCCACCTTCAATTCAATTGCTGTCCCTCACGTCATCATTTGCAGTCCCCCTCACTTCATCATTTGCTGTCCTCCCCTTCACTTCATCATTTGCAGTCCCCCTTCCCTCCTAACTTCATCATTTGCAGTCTCCCTTCCCCCCTCACATCATTTGCAGTCCCCCTCCCCCCTCATTTCATCAGGTGCAGTCCCCTCCCTCACATCATCATTTGCAGCCCCCTCCATCATTTGCAGCCCCCACATTTGCAAATTACAGCCCCCCTCCATCATCATTTGAAGCCCTTTCCATCATTTGCAGATCACCTCTTTCATCATGTGCAGATCCCCCTTTTCATCATGTGCAGACCCCCTTTCATCATGTGCATATCCTCCCTTTCATTTGCAGATTCCCAATTTCATCATGTGCAGATTCCCCCTTTCATCATATGCAGATCCCCCTTTCATCATGTGCAGAACCCCCCATTCATCAAGTACAGCCCCCCCTTTCATCAAGTGCAAACCCCCCTTTCATTATGTCTAGACCCCCCTTTCATCATGTGCAGACCCCCCTTTCATCATGTGCAGACCTCCCCTTTCATCAAGTGCAGACCCCCCTTTCATCATGTGCAGACCCCCCTTCCATCATGTGCAGACCCCCTCCTCATCCATTTAATTCATTTTAGAAAGAAAAAAACATTTTTCATACTTACCTCATAAGTGATCCCCAGCAGGCACAGCTCCTCTTCTGGTCACAGGGTCCTCGTACATGTCGGCGTGTACACAATGACATCATCGTGTACGTGCCGACACCTGACCAGAAGTCCAGGGAGGGCGGAGGGAGTCGGAGCTGCGCAGCTGTCAAGGTAAGACGTCCGTGCTCGGCTCCCAGAAAGCTCCGGGGCCCCAGCATCGACTTGTGCGCTCAGGGATCCGAGATCCCTGCAGCAGCCCGGAAGACTGAGGTTGGGTGAGTGGGCATACCCCGGACACTAAAAAAAAAAAAAAAAAAAACCTTGCTCAGGTGCCGCTCACCCACATCCTGGCGCCATAGGAACGTGCCCTCAAGTGCCTAGTAGCAAATATGGCCCTGCCCACTGTACCTTACTTGCTAGCTCTGCTAAAGTAGGACACAACATAGCTGCATTTCTTACTGAAATTTTAGATTCCATTCCCTATGACTTATCTGCAACTCTGCTTGTTCACAATTTCCATGGACGTAGTAATCACACAATGGATTTTCTTTGTCTTTTTTTATCACGATTTTTTAGATAATGAGTCAAAATTACCCCATTTCATAGCATTTATTGAGAATCGCTGTAAAAAGAATAGATCTAGGGGATGAGACGACATGGGGTGAAGATTAGGTGGCAGCTTTAACACGTATTTGTCAATATGGCTGACATGTCGGAAGTTTTGATCACTCACGAGACATGAAACTCCCAGCAATCACTAAAACAAGCAAGGGAAAACGCAGTTTAGCAGCGCTGTACCCCTTCTCTTCCATCTGGCTCTCAAGAATTCCTCACCTGCCCAATCAACAAGCAGATAATCTCCATGGTGACCCGTAGGATCTTCTCCATGATCACACAGATGCTTCGTCACCCTAGAATACGAGCATGACTACCATAATCCACGGTGCAGGACGAGGCATACACATCACAGGGGATGGAGCTCACGGCCGCCAGCTACATCAAGACAACAATGGCGCAGATTTAACACTTTCTAAAAGGAAAAACTTGTCTTTCTCGCACATAGCCACCAATTACAGTGCAGCTCTCATTTTAAAAGAGCCTTTAGAAAAATAAAAGCTATGCCCAGATTGGCTGCTTTGGGGGAGGGGAGAGGTTTTCTTTTAGTCAGTATAGAGAATTTATGAGGCACTCGGCATATAATAATACAGAACAAGGCACATACTGTACCGGGATGGGGGTTCTAATTCCATCTCCAGATCTTATCCCACCTTAAATTGGATCAAAAAGGATCCAGCCGCCATTGTTCTGGAGATGGCAGGCAGACAGACCGCTATACCACATACCGCTTCCTCCTCTATAAAGTGCCAACTTCATTGGCTAATAAAAGGCCTCGTAGTGCGCATGCGTTCTGACAACTGAAAGGTGGGCGGAGTGAAACCGTTCGCAGTCCAACAGATATGGAAAGGGGGCGTGCCCAGCGGTTGGCATTAAACTACAGCTGTAGGTTTATCCTGACAGAGCGCTCGTGCCCAGTTGACAAAAGAAAGGACAGTCACAGACCAGTGATGGCGACGTCACTGATGAGTCTTCTCTGTATGTCATGACTAGAGGGTTTCTTGTTGTGAATTCTGTTGTCGAACTCCCTCCTGTGGTCGTGAATGGTACTTCGGCGAGTTCTGTCCATGGACTCTCTCTGGTGGCTGTGAGTGAAGCTGCTGCTTCTGAGGTTCCTTACACAGGCGACGTGGTTTATCCTTTGGTTGGTTGCTCTATTTAACTCCACTCAGATCGTTACTCCATGCCAGCTGTCAATGTTCCTGCATTGGTTCAGTTCGCTCTTGGATCTTTCTGGTGACCTGTCTTCTCCAGCAGAAGCTAAGTTCCTGATAGTTATTATTTTTTCATTGTTTCCTTGTCCAGCTGGTTATCATGATTTTGTCTTGCTAGCTGGAAGCTCTGGGATGCAGAGTGGCATCTCCGCACCGTTAGTCGGTGCGGAGGTCTTTTTGCACACTGCGTGGTCTTTTGTGGTTTTTTGTGCTGACCGCAAAGATACCTTTCCTATCCTCTGTCTGTTTAGTAAGTCTGGCCTCCCTTTGCTGAAACCTGTTTCATTTCTGCGTTTGTGACTTTCATCTTTACTCACAGTCAATATATGTGGGGGGCTGACTTTTCCTTTGGGGAATTTCTCTGAGGCAAGGTAGGCTTTATTTTCTTTCTCTAGGGCTAGCTAGCTCTTAGGCTGTGAAGAGGCGTCTAGGGAGTGTCAGGAACGCTCCACGGCTATTTCTAGTTGTTGTGATAGGATTAGGGCCTGCGGTCAGCAGAGCTCCCACATCCCAGAGCTTGTCCTGTGTGAGTTTAACTGTCAGGTCGTGCCGGGTGCTCCTAACCACCAGGTCCCTAACAGTTTCTGCCCACAGCACTGAACCGTATGACTGACCACAATGGCTCATTTATAACGAAGTTTGTCAGAGCCATCAGGTCTGACGCCATTGCTTATATATCGGTACATACCATGTGGTAATATAGGGCAAAATGTTTGTGTTCCGTGAGGTGAATTGTGGGGAAAATGTATTAACCCCTTGTGGATGCAGCCATTTTCTGTTCCTGTGGTTTCTCCTTTTCCTCGCCACTTCCTAAAGCGATACTTTATTTTCCTGTCACCGTAGCCATATTGGGGCTCGTTGTGACTGACACCATTAATGAGAAAAATTACAATTGTGGGGTACATTCATAGGTTGAAGAAAGTCCTAGGTCCATCAAGTTCAATCTTTCTCCACAAATTATACATTTTTGTCACAAACTTAGTGACCAAAAAGCTGCTCTTCTCACATTACAACCTGTATTCTATAGTCGGCTACTAGATTTTATTTCTGCCCCTCACTGAACTGTTCTTGTTCCATTTTTTTTTACATTTTTCTATTTCTGTATCTCCTCCTTCACTTGGCTTTTTCAGAAAAATGCAATCCTATAGTAATGCAGTCTATTTTTAAAACAGGCTTTATTTCAATTGATTTAAAAAAGAAAAAAAAGAAGAGGCTTTATTATATATTATTTCACCACCGAGTGGTTTAACTATTGCATTTTCCCTGTCCCTAATATACTTACCAGCTGTCGTCTTCTGCATGTTGTGATCTGCCGGAACGCTCTAGTGTTTACTGGGTGAGCTTGAGGTCACTTGTCTGTGTAATGGTGTGTTACGGAACCACTCAGCACCCAGAAAATGTTGTGCAGTTATATGTATGTATAATAAGTTCCATGTGAGATGCATGTCCCTAATGCATCAGCCCACAGGCTGCGCCCCTGGGCAGAGGGGACACGATATTCCCCTTTTGTCCGCCCCCACCTTTGAAATTCCCACAGTAAATATCGGCAGGCTCCGGCCACCTGCGGCTATTGTAATGTATGTCTGGCCTGCCCTCTGTATCTGTGTGATATATTCTGTGTCCTGTGAGTAAAGTGTTGTCAGACTGGAAATACGTGGAGAAGCAGTGATCTTTTATATGCGCCCATGTAACCAAGCAATTCCAGCCAGCGTCCTTCATTCAGACTCCAGCCAAAGCAGAGTGGACCTCCTGAAACACGGGGTGGTACTGAAAGAGGTACCCCAGCTGGATAGACCCCGTTACACTGGTTGCAGACAGCGGGATATGATACCCCTTCTACAGGAGGAAAGGAATGAATGGAAAACAACTACCAGAAATTAAAGAGGACTACATTAAAAGATCTGGTGGAAGTCCGATGGTTGATCGCCAGCAACAAAACAAAAGCGGATTTGATAGCAGCCATCATGGAACACGACAATGCAGCGCCCCCCAATGTGAACGTGGAGGAGACTGAATTCCAGAGGGAGGTAAAGAACAGACTGGTGTTCTATGGCCCAAAACCCTGCAGTAGAGATCATACGTGAGGTGATGGCTGATGTGCGTACTGATCTGAAGGAAAAGATGGCCAAGCGGACCAGGATAGAGCTAGCCAAGATGGAGATGGCAGAGCGGACTAAAGTGTAGCTGGCCAAGATGGAGATGGCAGAGCGGAGAGAGGAGAGTCAGCGAGCAGGGGGAGCTCTGGCCTTCGACCAGATACCTTCAACAGTAAGCCACAAAAAGATCCAGCATAATGCCTTCCGACAGTTGGGGGAGGCAGAGGAAGACATTGATGTCTTTCTGCAGGACTTTGAGCAGTATGCCCTTCATCAAGTGAAGCCGGAGGAACGGGTTCAGATTCTGGCCAGCAAGCTGACAGGCCGGGCAGCGGACGCCTATTGCACGGTACCTGATGAGGAATGTATGGACTATGAGCGGATCAAAGAAGTGATCTTGGCCCGGTATGCGCTGACACCAGAGGCATACCGCCAAAAGTTCCACGGACTTATAAAACGCGTAACCGATACCCACGCTCAATGGGCCTGTAAATTACGGCGGTCACTTCTACAGTGGGTACAAGAGAGCCAAGCAACCACTAAGGAGGACGTCCTCCAGCTCTTCTTGTTAGAATGATTTTTTAATGGACTAACCCCCAAGACACAGGAATGGCTTCGGGACAGGCTTCCAACGACTTGAGGAAGCCGCTCGTCTGGCCGATGAACATCTTGATGCCAGGAGGCCTCAGTTGTCCGGATCAAAGATGGTCACTAGGGGTCCGCCCATGGACCTGGAGGGCCCCAAACCACCGAAGTTTGTAGGGGGACCAGCTAGAAACCTGGCCTACCACAGTCCCCCTGGAGCGCGTTGCCACACCTGCCGTCAGCTGTGCCACCTGCAAAGACAATGTCCCAACCGGACTCAGCATACCCAGTGGCCAAAGGCGGGAACAGCTACCTTCAGCCGAGCTGCTGTACACTGCTACCAAAGCGAAGCTGACCCGGCATTGGGGTCTATGACTAACCAAGGGATGGAAGAGATGGAGGAAGTGCTGCATGAAGTAGACCCCGTGCAGGCAGCCTGGGCAGATAATCGACAACAGCATCGACAGGTCGTGTGGGTTAATGGGAAACGTATGCAGGGACTAAGAGATTCCGGGGCAACTTTGACCCTTGTGAAGCCTCATCTCGTCCGGGACCAAGAGGAGACGGAACGGACAGTGGCAGTCCATGTAGCAGGGGGAGCTATACATCGACTGCCCACTGCCAGGATTCACCTGAACTGGGGAGTCGGGGCTGGCCTTGTTGAGGTCGGCTTGATGGAGGATTTGCCAGCAGACACCTTTCTGGGAAATGACTTAGGGCCCATGTTGTCTGCCTTCTCGGTTGCCCTTGTGGCTGAGACATATCCTGTGACCACCCGGAGACAAGCTCGAGCTGCGGAGGCGGAATCACACTCAGAGGAGGCCCAGGTAAGACATCCCAGCCCTACACGTAAGAGAGAGTTACTTGAGGATCCTTCATTGGAGGGATATTGTGGGAAGGCACAGGAGGGGAGAGGGGTACTGGAAGGGGAACAGTTTGTATGGAAGCAGGGACTCCTCTACCGGATCACAGAGCAGCACCACACAGGGACGAGCCCCACTATAAAATGACAGCTGGAAGTTCCCAAGAAGTATAGGCAGGAGTTACTGCAAATCTCTCATGACATACCCTTGGCCGGGCACTTCGGCATCAGTCGCACCAGGCATGGTCTGACACAAAACTTCTCTTGGCCAGGGGTAACCTATGATGTTCGTCAGTACTGCCAGACCTGTGACAGTTGCCAGCGCATTGGCAAGAGGGAAGATCGATGCAAGGCCAAATTACTCCCCCTCCCCATTGTGGAGGAACCATTTATCTGAGTTGCGGTCAATCTGATAGGGCCGTTAGCCAAACCCAGTCTGTCAGGGAAAAGGTATATATTGACAGTGGTAGATTATGCCACACGGTATCCAGAGGCGGTTGCGTTACCTAACATACTGGCAGAGACGGTGGCGGCCGCCCTGCTCCAGGTTTTCTCACGGGTTGGATTTCCCCGGGAGATTATCTCGGACCAGGGTACCCAGTTTACAGCAGAGGTGACCAACCAACTGTGGAAGCTGTGCGGCGTAAAGTCCATTAGAAGCGCCCCGTACCACCCGCAAACCAATGGGTTGTGTGAACGCTTTAAGGGGACGTTAAAACAACTCATTGGGACTTTTACCAGGACCTACAGGAACTGGGAGAAATTCTTGCCTCACCTCCTGTTTGCCTATCGAGAGGTGCCCCAAGAATCCACGGGGTTCTCCCCATTCGAACTGGTATACGGGAGATGTGTAAGGGAACCCCTAGACTTAGTGCTAGAACACTGGGAAGGGGAGGGCCTCATAGAAGGGGTACCTATTGTACCCTATGTGCTGGAATTCCGGGACCGCCTACAGAAGCTGACCCAGGCTGTACATGAGAACATGCAGGTGATCCAGCGGTGCCAGCATGTATGGTATGATCGGAGGGCCAGAGAGAGCACCTTGGAAATAGGGCAGAAGGTCCTGGTGTTAGAGCCCACTAGGCAGAACAAGTTCCAAGCTGCATGGCAGGGGCCCTATCAGGTAGTGGGGAAAATAGCTGACACAACCTATAATGTCGCCGATTGTGACGACCCCAGGGTTATCCGCATGTTCCACATGAATATGCTGAAGCGCTACCGGGAGCGCCCTGAAGAGGTAGTGGCCATCTGTGCTCCTGAAGCAGAGGATTTAGCCGGACTTCCCTTGCCAGATGTCTTAGGGGAAAGGACTCAGTCTAAAACATGGGACAAGGTACACTTGGGTGAAGACCTAGGCCCCCGGGAGAGACAGCAGGCAGAGGAGTTGTTGAGGCAGCGACAGAGGATGTTTTTGGGGAGACCAGGGTACACTCGCCTGGCGCAACACAAGGTTGAGTCCCAGGATCAGACCCCCCTGCGACAAAACCCCTTCCGCAGAGATGTTGCGTTTAGGGGTCATTGAAGAGTCAGATAGTCCCTGGGCATCCCCCGTAGTGTTAGTGCCCAAGAAGGATGGGGCTACACAGTTTTGTGTAGACTATCGTAAGCTCAATGAGAAAACAGTGACGAATGCATATCCCATGCCATGTGTGGATGAGTTGTTAGACCAGCTGGCGGGGGCAAAGTATTTGACCACCATCGATCTATGCAAAGGCTACTTGCAGATTCCCCTTAGTCCCAACGCTATTCCCAAATCGGCATTTGTCACCCCGTTCGGCTTATTCCAGTTCTGAGTTATGCCATTCGGGATGAAGAATGCCCCGGCGACCTTCCAGAGGCTGGCTGACAGGCTTCTGGATGGTCTCCAGGACTATGCTTGTGCCTACCTGGACGACATCGCCATCTACAGTGCGACATGGGAAGAGCATCTAAATCACCTAGAGACAGTATTGGACAGGATCCACAAGGCCGGAATCACCCTGAACCCAAACAAGTGTCACGTGGGCAAAGCAGTGGTTCAGTATTTAGGGCATTGGGTGGGAAGTGGGAAACAGCGACCAGAACCAGCCAAGATTGAGGCCATAGCCAAATGGCCCACCCCACGCACTAAACCCCAGGTCATGGCGTTTCTAGGGACAGCGGGGTATTACGGGAAATTCGTTCCCAATTACAGCAGCGTAGCCAAGCCCCTCACTGATCTGACCCTTAAGAACCAACCCCACCAGGTAACCTGGACCCCAGAGTGTGAGGAAGCCTTCCGCCAACTAAAGGACGCCCTCACCAATACCCCTGTATTGGCCGCATCCGATCCAACTAAACGTTTCCTTGTTCACACAGACGCTTCTATGTTTGGATTGGGGGCAGTACTGAGCCAAGTCGGGCTGGACGGCCAAGAACACCCGGTTCATTTGCAATAAACACTTTGGACACAACATTACAGTGTATATTTATACTAAATATCGCTAGAACCCCCATCATCCTTCAGAATATACCCATTGATACAGTATATTCTGAAAGATGATGGTGGTTGCTTGCTCACCTTTCTTGGACTTGTGAGTACCGTAGTTGCAATACTAAAGCTATGTGCCCACATTCAGGAAAGTCTACTTTCGCAGGAAATCCACATGCTTTTTTTTGCGCTTTTCTAGCATTTTTTTCACGTTTTTTGCACGGATTTTCACGTTGTTTTCCGGAGCTTCCCAAAGCAATAATTAGCGAGAAATCTGCAAAAAATCCACAAAATTAATGAACATGCTGTGTTTTTATCGCGGAAAAAAAGCAACATGTGCACAAAAATTGCGGAATGCATTAAAAATGATGGGATGCTTAATGTATGCATTTAAGCGTTTTTTGCTGATAAAAACTGCCAAAAAGCACGCAAGAAGGGTGAAAAATCCGGAACGTGTGCACATAGCCTAAATAGTGTACAGAGACAGATACGCGATTGGTGGAGGCAGCTCAGCAACAGTTCCCTCCACCAATCACTACCCATCCCTGCAGAAGAAGAGAATCGCTCTTCTCTCCCTTCTCAGCTTTAGGCCTCTTTCACACATCCGTGTCTCTGGTACCTGTGGTGACAGTTTTCACACAGTCCGGAGACACTAGGTCTGTGCACATGTCAGTGTGCCCCACACGTAGACATGTCCGTTTTTTAGCGTCAGCACGAGCGGCAAAACGTCCCGCACTTGTGCACACGGAGAACACACATGGATGTCATCCATGACACGCATCAACGCCGGGGAAGAAGTGCTACAGTAAGCGCTGTTCCCCAGCGCCGGGTGCTGAAGATGGCTCTCATCATTCTCCCCTGCTCTGCCAGCGATCGGCGTAAGCAGAGGAGAATAATGAGAGTTATGATCAAGTCAGAACAATGACAGCAGGTGTTTTTTTTTGGACTATTACTGCCATCAAACTACACCAGCTGCCTCTAATAACAGCAGGAGCAGATGAATGAAAAACCCAGCGTCGGTTCCCCCTTATTTTCTATAACCAGCCAGGCAAAACTTACGCCTGGGGGGCTGCAACCCTCAGCTGTCAGCTTCAGCAAGGTTGGTTATCAAAGCTGACAGCTGAGGATTGCAGCCCCCAGCTGTAAGTTTTCCCTGGCTAGTTATAGAAATACGGGGGAACCCACACCCTATTTTTAATTTAAATAATTTAAAAAAACGGCGTGGTGTCCCCCCCATTTTTGATAACCAGCCTTGCTAAAGCTCACAGCTGGGGGCTGGTAAGGGGTCATGGATATTGGCCCTCCAGCCTATTAGATTCTGGCGCTTTGCTCAGCTCTTCCCACTTGCCCTGTAGTGGTGGGAAGTGGGGTTTATATTTGTGAAATTGATGTCACCTTTGTATTGTCAAAGACACCTATCCATTAATAGTCCTATAGTTGTATTGTAAATAAAGACACAGCCAGAAAAAAACTCCTTTAATTGAAAAAATGACAGACTCTTTTTATAATCTCAATTAAACCATACTTGCGACCTCGCCTAATTCCACCAAAGCCCTCGATCTCCTGTAATAAAAGTAAAATAAAAAAGTAAAATAAAAAAACAACAATATATACCATATCTGTCTGTCGCTCTGTCCCACGCTGTATTCCATGTCTGGGGGATAGATTTCAACCTGGACAGTTCAAAGATGCAACCGTCCAGGCTGAAAACCACTGGTGAATGAAATGCTGCGAGCGCAGCATCATTGACCAGTGGTGACATCATCTAGGCCGGGCCGAGAGTTCCATCTGCGCCTGTGCCACATCCGTGGCCATTTTCCTGGAGACATCGTGTAGAGGCATATATAATAAATAATTTGGCACTCAACTTGTAGACGGTAGTAACTTGAAGAAGTATATTTATTGCAGTCCAAAATATAAACGTTTCGGTCCAAAAGAAAGGACCTTCTTCAGTACACTGCATAGTAAACATTACACAGAACAGAACAATATAAGAGTACAGAAAAACTTATAAATAAAAGGTTCCAATTTCAAAGAAAAATTATGGTAAAGTGAATCTCAAATCAACGAGGTGCATGGTGGTGGAAGTGAGGGTAGGGAAAAGTGGAAGGGAGAGAAGGAATATATTACATACCAGACTGCTCTTATGGTATAAAAAGAAGGCAACAGTATAGGTCCATGTATATGGAGGCTAAATCATGGATAATATCTATGGAGAGTGATCTACCTGAAAGATAGGGATAAGTATCGGTGGTAGGTATATTGATAAAAAATGTAAAATAAATAATAAAAAATAAATAATAAATAAAAAATACCGTAAGGGTAAGGAAAGGGGAGGTACACTGTTCAGGTGTACCATGAAGTATTTATGGGTAAACAAAATTTAGCGATCCACCTAATGTCGGAAGCTTGGTCAAATCAGAGCCAAGAAGTTAAGGGGACCAGACCTAAAAAAGGTATATACATCTGGTATATAAAGAAGAATATATTGCGTATGTATCAGTATAACATATACCACTAAAGGCTCACCCTGTTGGTAGAGTTCACTTGTGATAGATAATATTTGTGTGGAAATGGCGTTCCAATATATATGGCAGACCTAAGATGTATGTGAGAAAATAAATTTAGCGCAGTTCTAAATGATAAGAGGAGAAAAAGGCAGGTGCTTACCAATAGTAACCTGTGTTGTCACGCTAAAATGCGGTATCCGCCGCTATGTAGATATAAGCGTACAGGTAGAAGGGTGTATCAATAGAAAAATACGGGGGGCCAAAGGCCCAGTCAGCTCACCAACAGCACGTGACCCCGTCCTGACCCAGACGTAGAAACAGCTGAAGACGTAAGAAATGTGAAGATTGTTCCAGCTCCTTTCCGATTAAAAGTCCTTTATTGATCCATATCCTTAAAAATCATCCCTGCACAAAAGGGAATGTGAACTGCGACAAAAACCTGCTAATAGCAACGCGTTTCGATCTAAAAGATCTTCATCATGGCTATCTACATGCAAATGCAGAGGAAGTATATATACAATGCTTTAGCAAATCACAGTGAAAACTTCAGATCACATGATCTGATCGCAGGTCCTGCAAGCAATACAAACATGCAAAAACCGTATAATAACAATAAAAAAGAGCAAAAGTAGATTAAAATTAACATTTTAACAATAATGGTACATAATTTTGCTCCTTTTGTTAAGTCCCAAAGGCAATCTAGTTTGTAAATTATATATCCAGTACGCCTCCCTTGTGAGGAGGCGTCTCTTAATATCTCCTCCACGGACAGACTTCTTTAATAGCTCAATCCCTTGAATGAACATAGCAGAAATATTACCTTCATGGTGCGTTGCAAAATGTTTTGAAACCATAGATATATTTCTATTAATGGCATTAAAAATTTGTAATATCTCTCAGGTGTTCCGATATCCTTGTTTTTAATTTTCTAGTTGTACACACAACATATGCAACCTTACATTCCTTACACCCAATTTTATACACTACATTCTCAGAGTGACAGTTGATAAATTATTTTATGCTAAATTCCTTTGTATTAATGTAATTGGTAAAAGTTTTGCAAGTCAGGCTGTGAGCGCAAGTGGTGCAAGACGTAGTGCCGCACTTATAAAATCCCTTTGCATTCCAGCCAGGTTTGGGATCTAGGTCTGGATAGAAACAATCCTGGTGAAATTATATTACCAATTGAGGGGGCTCTACGTGAAACAATACTAATTCCCTTGCTTAAAATTTTAGCAGTTTCCTCATCTTCCAATAATACAGGCAGGCGCTTATGAATAATAGACTTAATGTCTGAAAATTGGGGGCTAAATTGAAGGCACACAAATGGTTTTTCTTTTCTTTTGTCTATATTAACTTTGTTTTTAATTTTCTGTATTAACAAATCAGCCCTCTCTTTTTTTATCCACTATTTTGCAGGCCCTATCAAGGCACCACTTGGGGTATTTACATTTCATTAATTTATTTTCAAGGGCATCAAATTCTTTAATCCTATCCTCTTCCTTGAAGCAATTTCTTTTGAGTCTTGTAAATTCCCTGATTGGTATAGACGTAGGATGGCTACTTTTAGCGTGCAGCACTGTGTTGCTGCTAATTGGTTTGATAAATGTTCTACTATTAATTATTTCCCCACCAACCCCACTCAATTCTAAATCCAAGAATGATATCTGATTTTTATCCCATCTATGAGTGAATCTAATACCAAGCTCGTTATTTATACATGAATGTATACGTGTAATTATATAGTACATGACCCCCCATTGTCTCTTCTATGGTACTAATATATTTGTCTTTTTCTGCAGAGTCGCCTGTATTGATCACTACTTGCAAATCATGTCCTGATCCCTCCCTCTCCTTGGACTCTCCTATTCCTCCACTTCCCTACCCAACTGCTCTTTAGTCCCATGTTTTCCTTATATGTACTACTTAGTTCTGTTATTACATCAAATAAATCTAGGCACTATTGTCCCAATTTACCCATATCCAGAATTATTATGTTACTGTCTGTTATGTCTTATCATTTCCTTCTATACACTGTGAAGCTACTACCTTTATACTTTAATGTGCTGCATATTTACTTATAGTAAACAGGTGACCATCCTTTGTTACATGACGCATCTTGTTTACCACCGTCCCAGTGTTATCTCTCATGCCCAGTGTCACTACATACTCACGACATAGCCTGTACGCCAGGCACAGCCTTACAGCGATCATGTGACCATCCTCAATCACATGGCGCGCTGTGTTTATTTACTACCGTTCCTATAGCTACTGAGCATGCCCAGTGACACCATATGCCTGCCATATTCCGGTATCGGCGCTACCGCTGGTCCCGCCCCCAGCCTATTTAATTTACACACAATGGACGCTTACACACCACCCTTACAGCGGCGGATACCGCGTTCTCTATGCAGCCACACAGGTCCACTCTAGGTAAGCTCCACTCTCTCCTCCATCTATTTTCTTTTTACCGCACTCCTTATACCTATGTATGTTGCAGGCACACCCTTCTACCTGTACGCTTATATCTAGCGGCGGATACCGCATTTTAGCGTGACAACACAGGTTACTATTGGTAAGCACCTGCCTTTTTCTCTTTTTTTCTCCTCTTATCATTTAGAACTGCGCTAAATTTCTTTTCTCACATACATCTTAGGTTTGCCATATATATTGGAACGCCATTTCCACACAAATATTATCTATCACAAGTGAATTCTACCAACAGGGTAAGCCTTTAGTGGTATATGTTATACTGATACATACGCAATATATTCTTCTTTATATACCAGATGTATATACCTTTTTTAGGTCTGGTCCCCTTAACTTCTTGGCTCTGATTTGACCAAGCTTCCGACATTAGGTGGATCGCTAAATTTTGTTTACCCATAAATACTTCATGGTACACCTGAACAGTGTACCTCCCCTTTCCTTACCCTTACGGTATTTTTTATTTATTATTTATTTTTTATTATTTATTTAAAAAAATTTATCGATATACCTACCACCGATACTTATCCCTATCTTTCAGGTAGATCACTCTCCATAGATATTATCCATGATTTAGCCTCCATATACATGGACCTATACTGTTGCCTTCTTTTTATACCATAAGAGCAGTCTGGTATGTAATATATTCCTTCTCTCCCTTCCACTTTTCCCTACCCTCACTTCCACCACCATGCACCTCGTTGATTTGAGATTCACTTTACCATAATTTTTCTTTGAAATTGGAACCTTTTATTTATACGTTTTTCTGTACTCTTATATTGTTCTGTTCTGTGTAATGTTTACTATGCAGTGTACTGAAGAAGGTCCTTTCTTTTGGACCGAAACGTTTATATTTTGGACTGAAATAAATATACTTCTTCAAGTTACTACCGTCTACAAGTTGAGTGCCAAATTATTTATTATATATGCCTCTACACGATGTCTCCAGGAAAATGGCCACGGATGTGGCACAGGCGCAGATGGAACTCTCGGCCCGGCCTAGATGATGTCACCACTGGTCAATGATGCTGCGCTCGCAGCACTTCATTCACCAGTGGTTTTCAGCCTGGACGGTTGCATCTTTGAACTGTCCAGGTTGAAATCTATCCCCCAGACATGGAATACAGCGTGGGACAGAACGACAGACAGATATGGTATATATTGTTGTTTTTTTATTTTACTTTTATTACAGGAGATCGAGGGCCAGTATACCTCTCCTTTCCTTACCCTTATGGTATTTTTTATTTATTTTTTATCATTTATTATTTATTTTAAATTTTTTATCGATATACCTACCACCGATACGTATCCCGATCTTTCAGCTAGATCACTCTCCATAGATATTATCCATGATTTAGCCTCCATATACATGGACCTATATTGTTGCCTTCTTTTTATACCATAAGAGCAGTCTGGTATGTAATATATTCCTTCTCTCCCTTCCACTTTTCCCTACCCTCACTTCCACCACCATGCACCTCGTTGATTTGAGATTCACTTTACCATAATTTTTCTTTGAAGTTGGAACCTTTTATTTATACGTTTTTCTGTACTCTTATATTGTTCTGTTCTGTGTAATGTTTACTATGCAGTGTACTGAAGAAGGTCCTTTCTTTTGGACCGAAACGTTTATATTTTGGACTGCAATAAATATACTTCTTCAAGTTACTACCGTCTACAAGTTGAGTGCCAAATTATTTATTATATATGCCTCTACACGATGTCTCCAGGAAAATGGCCACGGATGTGGCACAGGCGCAGATGGAACTCTCGGCCCGGCCTAGATGATGTCACCACTGGTCAATGATGCTGCGCTCGCAACACTTCATTCACCAGTGGTTTTCAGCCTGGACGGTTGCATCTTTGAACTGTCCAGGTTGAAATCTATCCCCCAGACATGGAATACAGCGTGGGACAGAACGACAGACAGATATGGTATATATTGTTGTTTTTTTATTTTACTTTTTTATTTTACTTTTATTACAGGAGATCGAGGGCCAGTATACCTCTCCTTTCCTTACCCTTATGGTATTTTTTATTTATTTTTTATCATTTATTATTTATTTTAAATTTTTTATCGATATACCTACCACCGATACGTATCCCGATCTTTCAGCTAGATCACTCTCCATAGATATTATCCATGATTTAGCCTCCATATACATGGACCTATATTGTTGCCTTCTTTTTATACCATAAGAGCAGTCTGGTATGTAATATATTCCTTCTCTCCCTTCCACTTTTCCCTACCCTCACTTCCACCACCATGCACCTCGTTGATTTGAGATTCACTTTACCATAATTTTTCTTTGAAGTTGGAACCTTTTATTTATACGTTTTTCTGTACTCTTATATTGTTCTGTTCTGTGTAATGTTTACTATGCAGTGTACTGAAGAAGGTCCTTTCTTTTGGACCGAAACGTTTATATTTTGGACTGCAATAAATATACTTCTTCAAGTTACTACCGTCTACAAGTTGAGTGCCAAATTATTTATTATATATGCCTCTACACGATGTCTCCAGGAAAATGGCCACGGATGTGGCACAGGCGCAGATGGAACTCTCGGCCCGGCCTAGATGATGTCACCACTGGTCAATAATGCTGCGCTCACAGCATTTCATTCACCAGTGGTTTTCAGCCTGGACGGTTGCATCTTTGAACTGTCCAGGTTGAAATCTATCCCCCAGACATGGAATACAGCGTGGGACAGAACGACAGACAGATATGGTATATATCGTTGTTTTTTTATTTTACTTTTTTATTTTACTTTTATTACAGGAGATCGAGGGCCAGTATACCTCTCCTTTCCTTACCCTTATGGTATTTTTTATTTATTTTTTATCATTTATTATTTATTTTAAATTTTTTATCGATATACCTACCACCGATACGTATCCCTATCTTTCAGGTAGATCACTCTCCATAGATATTATCCATGATTTAGCCTCCATATACATGGACCTATATTGTTGCCTTCTTTTTATACCATAAGAGCAGTCTGGTATGTAATATATTCCTTCTCTCCCTTCCACTTTTCCCTACCGTCACTTCCACCACCATGCACCTCGTTGATTTGAGATTCACTTTACCATAATTTTTCTTTGAAGTTGGAACCTTTTATTTATACGTTTTTCTGTACTCTTATATTGTTCTGTTCTGTGTAATGTTTAATATGCAGTGTACTGAAGAAGGTCCTTTATTTTGGACCGAAACGTTTATATTTTGGACTGAAATAAATATACTTCTTCAAGTTACTACCATCTACAAGTTGAGTGCCAAATTATTTATTATATACTCACTGGTTTGGGGAACCTATCTTGTGCACCAACGCAGCTGTGCCACGATATACTTCACTATTGTGTAGAGACAGGCATGGATGGAGATTTTGGCTTTCCTTCATCTGTGCCTGCGCCAACGCCGGACCCTGGAATAAGAATGGCGGACGTCATATGATGCCGCTGCTGGGCCACCGCTCACCGCCATTCCACAACAGCAGGAACACCGGTCAGCGCCGCACCACCACTGCAACACCCCCAGCTCCGAGCCCGCAGCATCGGTAAGAACAGTGTTCGGTTTATAATACGCACCCTCATTTTCCCCCTAATGTTTGGGATCATAAAAGTGCCCCTTATAATCCAAAAACACCAAGGTTACTTACCGGTAGCCGTTTTTTCCGGAACCCATGACAAGCACACCTGAGAGAGGGATCCACCTAGCCAGGACAGGAAACCAACTGAAAATAAAAGGGCGGTACCTCTCTCTCGGTTTCCTGTCCTGATGGGGACCCTCGTGCTGAAAACGACAATTAGAAGATTTTCCTTTTTCCACTCACCCACGCCTGTCCCGGCATTGGAAGAACAGGCGGAGCACTTGTATATGCCGGCCTTCAGGTGGTGGAAGCGCTGTCCATGGGTCGTGGGTTCATCACGAGGGTCCCCGTCAGGACAGGAAACCCAACTGAAGCAAGGGAGAAGTTCCGCCCTTTTATTTTCAGTAGGATTTCTGTCCAGGCTGGGCGGATCCCTCTCTCAGTTGTGCTGTCATGCGTGAAGGGAAAAATACGTTATTTATTTCCTTCACAGTAATTGATACTAGATAGGATAAATATGCTGCAGATGTATAATTTCTTAAGCCCCCTACATATTATAAATTTGCATGCTTTTGTGCCTTTCATCTGGCACTAAAGGGTGTTTAACCAAATGTTTTTTTGTTTTTTTTTAAGTGACGTGAGGTCCCCCCTATTTTTGATAATGATCAAATGTAAAACTGATAGTTGTGAGCTGATATTATCAGGCTGGCAAGGTCCCTGGCTATTGAGCACTTCCAAACCTAAAAATAACAGTCCGCAGCCTCCCCAGAAGTGGCATATCACGAGATGCGACAATTCTGATGCGTTGCCTTTCTCTCTTTGTGAGAAATCACAGCTGTCATCAACCCCCAAAACAGCTATGCTGTACTTTCTAAGGGAAAATTGTAAGTAAAATAAATACCGTAATATGTATAGGGGCCTCCTGCAAAAAGAATACAGACTTCTGAAATTTCAAGAGCCAATCCTTTTGTTCTCTAAGGAGATAAGCTACTGCAGGAGTCATCTGGCAGTGAGTCTCTAATAGGGAACACAGGAGCGCTTGTGTGGGTTGTTCAAGGAAGTCGAGAGAGATAGCTGTCATTTGGCTTCATAGCTAAAGAATGTCTTGCAGGCTTTGCGATAAATCCTAAATGAGCTCCTGACCCTGTGTGGAGACTATTGGTAAGAACCCCTATTTTGAGGATTTGTTGGTGTATACTGTTCAGTTGTGAGGGCTCCATACTTGTGCCCTGGGTTATCCAGCTAACTTGTCACTAATATTGAGTATATGACTGATTTTCTACTCTTGCACTTTTTGATTGTTGTAAATTAAATGCAGGATGGGAGCACTGGATCAACAGTTAAGAATACTATAATTACTAGCACTTTATTTACAACGCTGCCATTTCCTTGGGTCCCCCATCCACCATATATACTGTATATAAAGTTTATTTTTTAGGGTTTAGGTTCTACTTTCACCATTGTTTCACACTATTCAGCTTTTTTCATTGATCGTATCTGTATATATACACTGGTGTTTTAATTATGTGATTAATAAAATATTGTTATGTTTTATATTGGACAATTAGTCTCGTCCCTTTTTTTGGTTTTCTTCCATTGCTTGTGAGCAGTTGCATAACCACAACACCATGTTGAAATACAGAAAACACTGTGAAAGTAGAAATAGTTGTCTTGTACGGTGGCTAATATGCTGTGCAGAAGACATTAGTACATTGTGGAATCTGATTCAACATTGTCAGAAGTAGCTCGTTGTAAGCCTCTTGAGGTAGATTTACTAAAAATTTTAGACAGTGTAAACGTAGACTTTACAGTATAAAAAGGTGTTAAATGTTTCATAGTGACCCATGCCGGTTGATAAATTTGATGTATCTTTTGACTCTTGTAATAAGTTTATACTACCTACTAGTTGCCTTACTTTATGCCAGTAATCTGTAATCAATCTTTTAAGGTATGTTCACATGGCGTTTTTTTTCAGGAGTGTGCAGCAAAAAGACACCAACTCTCCAATCAAAATTCATAATGCTCATTAAACAATGTAAGGAGCTGCAGAGTTCTGCTCTATAAATTGCTTACATGTAGCCACTGCCAATCTGAGCACAAACGAAAAGCTAAGCCCAATGCTTGGTTGTAGATGTGACGTAATGGCTGTAAGCAATACACTAAGCAGCGACAGAGACGCACAATAAGCTTCACGTGATTCACAACCTTTTTCTTTCTGGCAATCTTGCCTTCCTTGGCCTCACAGAAGCATGGCTAACACCCTCTGACACCGCCTCCCCTGCGGCGCTGTGTTACGGAGGCCTCCACTTCACCCACACCCCTCGCCCTGTCAACAGACATGGTGAAGGAGTGTGTCTTCTCCTTTCTTCAAACTGCACCTTTAACCCAATCCCTTATCCTCTACTCTTTTGAAGTCCATTCTGTCCACATCTTCTCTCCCTCCAACCTCCAAGTGGCCGTCATATACCGACCTTCAGGCCCGGCCACTGCCTTTATTGACCAATTCTCCACCTGGCTTCTTCACTTTCTCTCTGCTGAAATTCCCACCATCATCAAGGGTGACTTCAACATCCCCATTGATAGCCTTCAGTCAACAGCCTCCAAACTTCTGTCCCTTACCTCATCCTTTGGACTTACTCAGTGGTCCTCCGCAGCCACCCACACAGACGGACATACATTAGACCTGGTATTCACCCGTCTCTGCTCTCTAACTTCACCACCTCCCCTCTCTCTCTATCCGACCACCATCTGCTCACCTTCTCATCCCTGTCCTCCTCACCAGTCATCCATATCCAGCAACATGCGCACCCACGCAGAAACCTTGCACACCTAGACACCCACACTATCTCTAACTCCATCCTACCACTGGCATCCATATGCTCACTCCACGACAGACACTGCCACTGCTTTCCACAATGCCACTCTCGCATCAGCTACGGTTATAATAGATGAAATGTGGATTACATCCGCGCTGCTGCGACAAATAATAGATCCAGATATACTTGTAAGATGTTCGGGTGGTTTATTCAACGCGTTTCGAAGCTCATGGCTTCTTCTTCAGGAAGTTTCCACACAGAGATACAGATATCTCTGTGTGGAAACTTCCTGATGAAGAAGCCATGAGCTTCGAAACGCGTTGAATAAACCACCCGAACATCTTACAAGTATATCTAGATCTATTATTTGTCGCAGCAGCGCGGATGTAATCCACATTTCATCTATTATAACGGTTCTGAGAGGTCGCAGCGCCGACCTGTGGATCTGCAGCAGCTGACAAACTACACGCTTGTACTGTGTACTACCAGGTGAGCAGTTCTCTCACAATTGATCAGAAACAATCCTGGGGATAAGACCCTATTTGCGCTTTTTTTGTCTCCTATCTTTCAATACTCGCATCAGCTATTGACACGGTTGCCCCTCTCGTCCATGGCAGAGTGCGACGTATCAATAGACAACCTTGGCACAATAACACCACTAAAATGCTCCGGCAAGTGTCCAGGGTTGCGGAGCAGCGTTGGAAGAAAACACACTCGCAAGATGACTTCACTGTATTCAAACAAGCAACACTCGCTTTTAAATCTGCTCTCACCTCTGCTAAACAGGCCTACTTCACAACGCTCGTATCTTCCCTATCCTACAACCCCAGTTATTCAAAACCTTTAACTCCCATCCCCGCCGACCCACTGCCCCCTCCAACCTCCCTCATCTCTGCTGAGGACTTTGAAACACACTTTAAAAATAAGATCGACCAGACAAGGCAAGTCTTCATTGTTCAACCACCATAACCCCTTTGTATACCAGACCAATGTCCAAACCCTATAACCTCCCTATCCAGCATTACTGTAGGGAGGCTTAATTGTCTCCTCTCCAAATTGCACCTTACCACCTGTGTGCTTGACCCCATCCCATCCCACCTCCTCCCCAACCTCACCACCGCACTTTTCCCATGCCTAACCCACCTCTTCAATCTATCACTAACTTCTGGCACCTTCCCTTCTGCTTTCAAACATGCCACAATCACGCCTATCCTTACAAAAGCCAACCCTAGATCCAACTGCTATGTCCAGCTATCACCCAATATCGCTGCTACCATTCGCTTCCAAACTCCTGGAGCAGCACGTCCACGCTGAACCTCCCTCCCACCTCTCATCTAACTTTGTCTTTGACAATCTACAATCTGGTTTCCGCCCCCATCACTCAACTGAGACAGCCCTGACCAAAATCACTAACGACTTACTTACCGCCAAAGCTAATGGACAATACTCTGTACTCTTCCTTCTAGACCTGTCCTCTGCTTTTGACACAGTTGACCACTGCCTCCTACTACAGATCCTCTCCTCCATTGGCATCAAAGACCTCGCCCTATCCTGGTTCTCCTCGTACATTTCCAACCGCACATTCAGCGTCTCCCACTCCCACACTACCTCCTCATCCCACCCTCTCTCTGTTGGAGTCCCCCGAGGCTCTGTTTTAGGACCACTACTCTTCTCAATCTATACACTTGGCTTGGGACAACTCATAAAGTCCCATGGATTCCAGTACCACCTCTATGCTGATGACATTCAGATCTACCTCTCTGGCCCAGATGTCACCGCTCTGCTGTCCAGAATCCCAGAGTGCCTATCAGCCATATCCTCCTTCTTCTCCTCTCGCTTCCTCAAACTCAATGTGGACAAATCTGAACTCATCATCTTTCCTCCATCCCATAGATCTTCCTTACCTGACCTATCTATCGCAATCAATGACATCATGCTTTCCCCCGTATCGGAAGTCCGCTGCCTCGGAATAACCTTCGACTCTGCCTTTTCCTTGAAACCAAACATCCAAGCTCTTTCCACCTCCTGTCACCTCCAGCTCAAAAATATCTGCAGAATCCATCCTTTCCTCAACCGTCAATCTACTAAAATGCTTGTGCATGCCCTCATCATCTCCCGCCTTGAGTACTGCAACATCCTTTTCTGCAGCCTCCCTGCTAACACCCTTGCACCTCTCCAGTCCATCCTTAACTCTGCTGCCCGACTAATTCATCTCTCTGATCGCTACTCCTCCGCTTCCCCCTCTGCAAATCTCTTCACTGGCTCCCATTCCCTCAGCGTATCCAGTTCAAATTACTAAAACTGACCTACAAAGCCATCCATAACCTGTCTCCTCCATATATCTCTGAACTTATCTCCCGATATCTTCCCTCACGTAATCTCTGGTCCTCCCAAGACCTCCTTTCTTCCACACTTACTCGCTCCTCACCCAATCGCCTCCAAGACTTCTCCCAAATATCCCCCATCCTCTGGAATTCTCTGCCCCAACACATCTGACTATCAACCACATTCGGATCCTTCAGACGGTACCTGAAAACCCATCTCTTCAGAAAAGCCTACAGCCTGCACTGACCCCGCTGCCTCCTCATCACTACCGAAGCTACTGCCTCACCAACACCGGTGCTCCTACAACCCTCAACCTATTGTCTCCATCCCCACCATCCTGTAGAATGTAAGCCCGCAAGGGCAGGGTTCTCGCCCCTCTGTATCAGTCTGTCATTGTTAGTTTGTTTACTGTAAGTGATATCTGTAACTTGTATGTAACCTATTCTCATGTACAGCACCATGGAATCAATGGTGCTATATAAATAAATAATAATAATAATGAATTTTTGGCTGGATTTTTTTTTTTTTATGCTGCACTGCATCAAAAAAGCAGAGTCTTACGGTTCCAACAAATTAGATGAGAATTATAGAAATGTAATTCCCACTGTGCTTTTATTTTACTCAGTGTTACCTGACCGGCGGTGCGTGTATTCTAATATACTGTACTTGTATTAAAAATTCTCTCTTACTAACTATACTATCTAATTGCTATTCTATTTTTTTCTTCCCACCTTTCTTTTTGATGACACTGCATTTGAGAATCTCAGTGCATGCTAGGATACTCAAATGAAGCATCAATCTAGGGGCAGATGCTGCAGTCACTGCCACAGTCTCTGCCCACTCCCTGTGCATCAGTGATGCTTGTTTCAGGGGCTGGGTTAGTCCCTGTGCACTGTGTGATGTGCACAATGACAGTGCGCTCCTTGGTGTTGACTAAGATCAGTAGTAACATGCCAGCAACAGAGCAGTGTCATAATAGCTGGCGTGCAGAGACCCGTGACATCACTTGCAGGGACAACGCTGGTTTCTGCATGCTGGGTCATTACTGCTGATCTGAGCTGACAACGTAGCGTGCGCTGTCATTGTGCATATTGCACAGTGTGTAGGGACTAGCGCCACCCCTGAAACTAGCATCACTGATGATGCTTCGTTTCAAGGAATGGGTAAGGGCTGTTGCAGTGATTGCAGCGTCTACCCCCTGATGACTCTTTGAGTATAGCAGCATGCACTGTGATTCTCAAATGAAGTGTCATCAAAAAGGAAACAAGGAAAAAAATAGAATAGCAGTTAGAAAGTGTAGTTAGGAAAGGATAGTGATTTTTTATTACAAGAATATTAGAAAATAGTTTATAATATGGCACTGATAGGGATTTGGAAAGAAAATGAATCCCTGCCTTTAAGGTCCAATAAGACTCCCAACTTTTGGTGATCATGATGCAAAAGCTAAATTGCATTCATTATGCTAGATTAGGCAAATTATTGTGCAAATATCAACATTTTGGGGGTTATTAGATACATGTGGCTAGGATCACACATTATATGGGCACTGTCAGACTGCTGTAAAATTTGGACCAAGATAAAAACGCAGTGCACGAACTGGCTGGCGGCTCTTTTAACCTGATTGTGATAGCTGCATAGAAATATATAAAGCGAGGCTCCTTAGCCTAGTGATGTCACACGCTGCAGCGACCACTTTTTTCTCTTGTTTTTTTCCCCGCGCATCCAGTCACACCGCCGGCCGGGGCGTCTTCTGGCTCTGCACGGCAGATACTGGTCATATTGGTACCGAAGCACCAAGCGATAGTACTCGCTCACCACCTGCGCTTATGAATCGAACAGCTTATTAACGCCAAGTAGGTAAGAAACAAGCTTTGGTCTGGATACCTCATTGACTGGCCAACATACATTGCCAATGCTAATAAGCGTATACATTTTATGCCTATCCTATCCGGAACGTTTATAGCTCTATTTGGAGAAAGCATCACTCCTGTACCATATAACACTGGCGCTTGTTACAGTCTCTAGTGTGTATAGTGGTACCTACACTCGTTCACTACATACCATCAGGCACGATTTAGCATTAGCGCCGGACACCTATATTTTTCAGTGTGTGCAAGGTGGAATTGATACCTGGTATTATACACCACACACACTCTTTGGCGGGTGCAGTGGGACTAACACCTATTTTGTGCACAGCGTCAGGGCTAAGATTCACAATTTGGCGCTGATTATCTAGTACAGTATTAAGCAGTAGTATCAATTAGACATTCTACTCAAGGCGGTTTTTTTTGGTATTAGGTATTTTCTAGGTCATAGCTGTAGCGTGATATCCATACTACTTTTCAAATATATAAAGCTGTCACGTTCGGGTTCAGTGAACTGCCGGCCCGCCAGTCAGTGCCCTGCTTTTGGATTACGGTCCGATTTTTACGTCCTATTCATGATTTCATACATAGTAGAGCTGACCAGTAGATGACATTATTGCATCTGCTTTATAAGGCTATGTTCACACCCTGTGTTTTTGATGCGTTTTTTTTCCACAGGCAAAACCTGCTCTCTTGACAGTAAGAGACTTGATTAAAAAAAAGCAGGTTTTGTTGTGTTTTTTTTTTCCTGTGTTTTTGTCAGGGTACATTTGTATCTGTGGATTCTGATAAAGTTTAGTGCATAAAAAAATCATGTTTTGGCAATAAAAGTGCAGTAAAACCTGATACCTGTGTTTTTGGCACCCATCATTGTTTTCAATGGGTAAAAAACGCTAAAGGAAGCGACATGCTGCATTTCGCAAAAACCAAGATATTGCACAAAATACTGAGGACAATAAAAAAAACAAGCTGTGTGCATGAGATTTCTGAAATCTCATAGACTGCGCTGTAACTGTAAAATGCAGCTGAAAATTTGCATTAAAAAACCGCTGAAAAAACGCAATGTGTGTGTGTGAACATAGCCTGAGGCTATGTGCACACGTTGCGGATTTTTCTGCGTATCCACAGCGGATTGGCCGCTGCGGATTCGCAGATGTTTTCCATGCGGTGTATAGTACAATGTAAACCTATGGAAAACCACATTTGCTGTGCCCATGCTGCGGAAAATACCGCGCGGAAACGCTGCGTTGTTTTCCGTAGCATGTCAATTTTGTGCGGATTCCGCAGCAGTTTACACCTGCTCCACAATAGGAATCCGCAGGTGTCAAACCGCAGGTGAAATCCGCACAAAACCCACAGTAATTCCGCAGTAAATCCGCAGGTAAAATACACTGCATTTTACCTGCAGATTTTGCAAAACCGGTGCGGAAAAATCTGCACACGATTTAGCAACATGGGCCCATAGCCTGAGGCCGGCCTCACACTAGCGAGTTTTACGGACGTATGAGAGGTGCAGAAAATACGGATTGCATATGGTACAATGATTCTCTATGGCCCAGCTCCTATCTGCCGTATTTTACTGATCCGTATTATACGGTCTTCTACGGCCGTAGAAAATCGCAGCATGCTGCGTTTGTCACTGTATTGCGCAAAAAATACACCAATGAAAGTCTATGGGGGCGAGAAAAATACGGATTACACACGGACCAGCAGTTCGACTTGCGAGAAATACGCAGCGGTGTTGTATAGAAAAGCCGGTAATTCAGTGCGGTGTACAGTAAAATCACTCTGACAGGTTAGAATAGAATAGCTAAGATAAATGTCTACACATAGTATAGGGGTATATATATATATATATATATATATATATATATGTCAGTGAGACACATATGTATATATATTAATATTTCATCCAGCGCGAGATAGCTTAAAAGCCGGTAATTCAATTGCCGGCTTTTCCTATCTCCTTCTCAAACCCGACATGATATGAGACATGGTTTACATACAGTAAACCATCTCATATCCCTTTTTTGTTTTTGCATATTCCACACTACTGTTAGTAGTGTGTATGTGCAAAATTTGGGCACTCTAGCTATTAAAGGGTTAAATCGCGGAAAAAATTGGCACTTGGCCACTCTCTTCCAATTCCCGTGTATCTGAGGGTTATATGGGGTAATGAAGGGTTAATGTCACCTTGCGATTGTAAGGTGACATTAAGCCAGATTAATAATGGAGAGGCGTCAATTATGACACCTATCCATTATTAATCCAATAGTATGAAATGGTTAAAAAACACACACACATTATTACAAAGTACTTTAATGAAATAAATACACAGGTTGTTGTAATATTTTATTATACTGGTAGTCCACCTGAAGACCCTTGTCACCTGTAACAAATGTAAAAATAGCAAACAATATTCTATACCTTCCGATGAACAGTCTCGTCCCACATTGTAAATCCATCTGAAAGGGTTAACTAATTTTACAAGCAGAAGCCTGCTAATGCAGCCGCCCCTGCCTGTAATAACCCGGTAAATTAATGGAATGTAGGTGAATGATCTGTAGTTACCTCGAGTTGCGGTGATGCGCCCTCTGCTGGATGTCCTCATATGAACTGGAGCCTGGGAAAATATTCTGAAAAGTTCCCAGGCTCGAGTTCATATGAGGACATCCAGCAGAGGGTGCATCACCGCAACTCCAGTGAGAGGCGGAGATACCACGTCCTGGGTCGAGGACGCCGCAAGGTGCGAACAGGTTACCTGTTAATGTGGAAAATCACCTAATTAGTAATGATTTCATATGTAATAAACAGCTGATTCACGCACAAACATAATGTATACGCCTACTCAAAAGTGTATATAACTGCATATGACCAGTAAACTTTATGGCATCTCAAACCGATTACGTCTGTCTCTGTCCATCATTGCTTAAGCATCCTCATACCTGGCAGCCATCCAGTATCCCTGAGGGGCTGACCTGCAGACCACCCTAACAATACGAAAAGGACTACTACTCCCAGCAGTGGGGTACTGCTATGGGGACCAGGTTCGCGCCCAGTTATGCCAACCTCTATGTGGGTGGGTGGGAAGAGACCACCTTCTACACTCAGGGGCGACTGAGGGCAGACCTGGTCCTCTGGCAACATTTTATAGATGACATCGTTTTTATCTGGTCAGATGGGCCAGTCACTCTTAACAATTTTTTTACGGATTTAAATAAAAATGAGTTCTTTATAAAATTCACCTCTAATACTAGCACGAGTGTAATCAATTTTTTAGATTTGAATAATTTTATTGAAAACTGTACTATTCAGACTCGGACCTTTTATAAACCCACGGACACTAATAGTTTCATCCCCCTGGATAGTTGTCATCTCCCCAGCTGGCTGCTTAACATCCCCAAAAGCCAGTTTATGCGGATATATCGCAACTGTTCAAGCACTCAAGATTTTGATATGGAGGTAGAGACAATGACTAACAAATTCCTGGCAAAGGGGTATAAGAAAGATACACTAATAACATCCAAAGCTAGTGTTTTGACAAAATCACGTCAAGATTTGGTTAATCTCATTGTGGAGCGGAAAGAGACAAATGAGTCTATCCCCATTATCACTCAATACAATACCAATTCATATCTGTTACGTAATATAGTGAAGAAGCATTGGCACCTATTAAAAGATAAGGTTATAGCGGACCAAATATCTACCCATCCTAGATTTATATATAAGAAAGCTCTTAATCTGGGGAATATGGTTGCCCTCACTATTTAGAACAAATCCCCTTCTGTAAAGAATACCTTTTTCACAATTTATTGAAGTTTTTTTTCCCGTCGCAGATGCAATATGTGTAAGCAAACCAACACACGTAAATCAACTAGTATTGATAAAGGGACTATGAACTTCAAAATTAAGGATTTTATAACCTGCTCCACTACAGGAGTAATATATACTATTAAGTGTCCATGTAAGAAATTATACGTGGTGCGCACAAAAACACCTCTAAAGGTTAGAATTAATGAGCATATTCGCAACATTAAGAAAAAATTTACGGGCCACCCTCTCTCCAAACACTTTATTGAGATGCATGGCGGATTGGTTCAAGATATGGAAATCTCTGGCATTGAAGTTGTTCATCCACAATGGAGAGGTGTGAACTACATAAAATCTATGTCTAGGACTGAGAGCAAATGGATCTTTTTATTAGATACGTTGATCCCCAGAGGTCTCAATAGTGAAGTCAAATTATTCAGCTTCTATTGACAATCAGGATCGCTGAGTATATATAAGGGCCTTGGAGCAGGACAAGGACCAGCCCTGAGGAAGGAAACCATCGTTTCCGAAATGCGTTGGCTTTTTGGTCCTTACCGTGATCCGTACCTAATCTTCCAGTCACGTGGGTGGTCACCTGAACCACTACGTCACACAGGTCCTAGACGCATCGCTTTCACTATTCGCACCTTGCGGCGTCCTCGACCCAGGACGTGGTATCTCCGCCTCTCACTGGAGTTCACATACGGAGACACTGCCACCGGCCGGGACAGCCCTCCGGTATTGTACCTCTGAAGATTTCCCAGCATTCCGGCAAACATCTTTGAGACTTTTTATCTACATCCTTCAAGGTACTGATTATTCTTATAGGAATTGACTCTGTGCACCTAGTACCTTTATTTTTTAAGTACCACAGACACAGCGGGAGGCTGTATTATTGCCCATTATGACATTTTACATGCTCATCTGGTGAAATCTTTTTACTCATAGTGACCTTTTTTAGATATACACAGGATATACCAGCGCAAATTTTTTTACATTTTTTTTTTCCCTATACATTTTTCCAATCTCGTGGTGATTGTTATATTCGCTGCAGGTTATACACATCCTGTATCACCAGCGCCGCTTTCATCCATTTTTCATTCTTAATAAACTACCTGACAGCAGTTTTCAGTATGTTAGGGGGTGTTGTTTTTAAAATGGTATCACTTTTGGGGGGTTTCCAATTTGTAGGACCCCTAAAGTAATTTCAAACCTGGATAGGTCCCTAAAAAAATAAATTTTGTACATTTCCATGAAAAGATAAAAAATTGCTGCTACATTTTTAAACCTTCTAAACAAAATAAAAGAACATTTTACAAATGGTGCCGATGTAAAGCAGACATGGCGGAAATGTTTTTATTAATTGTTTTTTCTGTGGTGTGACTAAAGGCATAATCAAAGTTTGAAAATTGCAAAATTTTTACGTTTGTCAAATTTTTGATTTTTTTGTATAAATCAACACAAAACTTATCGTCCTAAATTTACCATTATCATAAAGTATAATGTGTCACAAAAAAAACAATCTCAAAACCACTGGGATTTGTTGAAGGATTCTACATAAAGGGACACAAGTCAGATTTAAAACATTTGGCCCGGTCATTAAGGGGTTAAAAAAACTTCTTGAGTCAAGTACTGAGTCCCTGCCACTGCTCCCAGTGTCTTCAGCTAATAACAGCACTTCAGCTAATAATGCGAGATCACCAGCTCTGCAAGAGAAGAAGGCATGAACTACGCAGTCCCTGAGCTTACTGATTGGCTGCAGTGTTGTTGATGGAACTGTGGGCAGTGACAACACTGGAGTCAGATAGATTGACTAAAGCACAGTTTGTTATGATAAAAACAGCCTGTGGACATGTTTTCTGAAATTGGAAAAGCCCTGTAAGCAGTATACCTCCATATAACCAGTTTTGATCCATATAACTCATATATACCGCATTATAACATTATAGTTCACCATATAACTAGCATGCCTCAAAATAGGTTGAAAAAAGACAGGTACATCTGGTTCAAGCCTTCATCTTTATATAACTACTATACAATATAATCTCAGGTATAAAGGGGTTGTCCGGCCTAAATTGGTAAGTCTGCAGTCACTCTGTGTGACTGTAGATTTATGAATTCCCCCAGCACACACTATTTTGCTGCGATGATTTGCTGTTTTTTTTTAGACAGGAACAGCAGGTACATATGCGTTATACAGTGGGTATGGAAAGTATTCAGACCCCTTTAAATTTTTCACTCTTTACTTATTCATTAATGTACACTCTGTATCCCATCTTGACTGAAAAAAAACAAAATGTAGACATTTTTGCAAATTTATTAAAAAAGAAAAACTGAAATATCACATGGTCATAAGTATTCAGACCCTTTGCTCAGTATTGAGTAGAAGCACGCTTTTGAGCTAGTACAGCCATGAGTCTTGGGAATGATGCAACAAGTTTTTCACACCTGGATTCGGGAATCCTCTGCTATTCTTCCTCGCAGATCCTCTCTAGTTCTATCAGATTGGATGGTGAACGTTGGTGGACAGCCATTTTCAGGTCTCTCCAGAGATGCTCAGTTGGGTTTAGGTCAGGGCTCTGGCTGGGCCAGTCAAGAATGGTCACAGAGTTGTTCTGAAGCCACTCCTTTGTTATTTTAGCTATGTGCTTAGGGTCATTGTCTTGTTGGAAGGTGAACCTTCAGCCAAGTCTGAGGTCCAGAGCACTCTGGAAGAGGTTTTCATCCAGGATATCTCTGTACTTGACCGCATTCATGTTTCCTTCAATGGCAACCAGTCGTCCTGTCCCTGCAGCTGAAAAACACCCCATAGCATGATGCTGCCATGTTTCACTGTTGGGATTGTATTGGGCCTGGTTTTCTCCACACATACCACTTAGAATTATCACCAAAAAGGTCTATCTTCATCTCATCAGACCAGAAAATCTTATTTCTCAATCTGAAAGTCCTTCATGTTTTTTTTTTTTTAGCAAACTCTGTGCGGGCTTTCATGTCTTTCACTGAGGAAAGGCTTCTGTCGGGCCACTCTGCCATAAAGGCCCGACTGGTGGAGGGCTGCAGTGATAGTTGACTTTGTGGAACTCTCTCCCATCTCCCTACTGCATCTCTGGAGCTCAGTCACAGTGATCTTGGGGTTCTTCTTTACCTCTCTCACCAAGGCTCTTCTCCCACAATTGCTCAGTTTGTCTGGACGGCCAGGTCTAGGAAGAATTCTGGTGGTCCCAAACTTCTTCCATTTAAGGATTATGGCGGCCACTGTGCTCTTAGGAACCTTGAGTACTGCAGAAATTCTGTTGTAACCTTGGCCAGATCTGTGCCTTGCCACAATTCTGTCTCTGAACTCCTTGGCCAGTTCCTTTGACCTCATGATTCTCATTTGGTCTGACATACACTGTGAGGTCTTGTATAGACAGGTGTGTGTCTTTCCAAATCATGCCCTATCAGTTTAACTAAACACAGCTGGACTCCAATGAAGGAATAGAACCATCTCAAGAAGGATCACAAGGAAATGGACAGCATGTGACTTAAATGAGTGTATGAGCAAATGGTCTGAATACTTATGACCATGTGATATTTCAATTTTTCTTTTTTAATACATTTACAAAAATTACTACATTTCTGTTTTTTTCAGTCAAGATGGGGTGCAGAGTGTAAATTAGAAATGAGAAAAAAAATGAACTTTTTTGAATTTATCAAATGGCTGCAATGAAACAAAGTGTGAAAAATTTAAAGGAGACTGAATACTTTCAGTACCCACTGTATATACTCCCGGCCAGGGCCCACTAGACGGTCTTTGGCTGTATGTATAACTCATACGTAGCCGCCAGTCCTGGCTCAGAAAGAGGCAAATCCTCGCAGCACATAAGGCGTGCGCTGGGGGAATTCATAAGTCTGCAGTCACGCAGAGTGACTGCAGACTTATCAATTTAGGCTGGAAAACCCCTTTGACTACAGAGTACCTTTACCTGCATACAACCGTGCACCATAAAATCTTCACACCTACATTTAACCAATATAAAGTCATATTCCCTCAGACATCACCATGCAGCCTTACATACCCCAGTGTAAGACTTCTTATAAACTCACACTACGATATCTCCAATATATCCCTACATGACATTATATATAAAGTCTATCTGCATATGACATCATATATCACCATATAACCAGCATGCATTTGTATTAGATAATATAACACTATTTTACTCATCTATAACCAGCGTGCCTTTATCTTAGATCATACTACTACTACATACTGTTATTGCAGATTACCTCCATGTTCCCTTAAAATTACAATTGGCCTTGTCTATGCCCATATACCTTTCCATTCAAACTTATGGCAGTCAATAAAACTTGGCATATCATATTGCCAGTGCACCTTTATATAAAGGCATAGTAAATATATGAACTAAAAATACCATATGCATGGAAAATATCATCAATTCAAATACTAATACTACCAATCATCGGACTTTGCGTTCTTGAGTACAGCACTAGGAATAATCCTTTCTTACCCTCTGCTCATGTAATCTTTACACTACTATATCCGTATACCGTATATTTGTGTACCTGTGACATCTTTGTTACCATACCATTTAGAAACACTGAACACTCTAGGAGAGAAAAAAGCGCAAATAGGGCCTTAGCCGATTATATTTTGAAACTATCAGTTTGCACTCACCTAGTATTCCATATTATAAAAGCCCATAGGACTCATCAGAGCCAACAGCTGCTGCAGATCCAGAGGTCAAACCAATTGACCAATTCACAATAGCAGATAGAACGAAGCGCGGTCAATATCCACGTTTACTTCTATCTGCTATTAACATACCATTTAGGACAGATCTTTCATGGTTTCAAACTGAAGTGTAGGGCCATGTTCAGACACTACCGTTTTGCTGCAGATTTTAGGTGTCCTTTCTGTACATAGCGTTTTGCAAAATGCTTGAGTGGCCAAGTCCATCTAATGCCAGTGACGCATCTTAAATAAAAAGTTGTACAGAATCCTTGAGATATGGGTCATTCCATGTCAAGTGAACCAATGATTTTTACCTCTATATTTATAATTCTTTTGAGATTTTGTTATTTGGCAATAGTGTGTCAGAGAATTCAAAATGTGAAGAAAAAAAAAATTCTAGATATTTTTTTTTTAATTGATTTTCAAAGTTCAGAAAAAGTGTGAATTTCGGTGTTGCCTGCCTTTACATTTCTCCTCATAACTCAGGTTAGAAAAAAGATAGAGAAACAAAATAAACACCATTCAACTCAGAACTGTACAGGCTTTCACCAGATACAGTATGTCACAAGAGCATCTTTGTTAATATTTTACCCATGCAAACGTAAATGCAAAATTTTAAAATGCATTTCCGAAAAAAAACGTTAATTTAAAAATTTCAAAAACTGCACATGTGCCTGCTATGCTCCCAGCCACATCTGTACCAAAATACAAGTTGGGATCGTGATGGGATCATATTTACAAAAATAAAACTATTACAGTGTCAATTCGAAAATCTCCAATTCAGATCTGTTCAGCCTGTGGTCTAACAGTGTGGGGTCTATATTTACCAAATAATCCATGATTGCTAGATATTACTGTATTATTTTATTATGTTACAGCTTAGGAGAGCACAGAGGAGAAGCTTTGTTAGGACTCATCCTGAGAATGAACAGGGGTAGACTGTGAATGCAGAGCAGATGACAGGCCGGCAACTCCAGCCTCCAGAGGGTTCACACCAAATCTTAACACCCAGGAAACTCCTCAAATGGAGGGAGAAACATATTCTTAACATCCAGTTCATGTACTGTACAAACCAGGACTACGAAGAGGAGGAGAGATTATGAAAACATTGGTTACAGGAAGCAGAACCCATCAAAGGGACTCAGCAATACCGCACTGTCCTCCCATGTAGTGAAACAGAAATGAAGACAGTGAAGTCCATGAGGTGGTAGAAGGCGGCACAAGATCGGCAATGGATGACATAACTGGTGATGTGACCTGTGAATATGATTTATGATTGGCGCTGGTGGCGGCTACTGGACTCTCCAAAGATTGTGAAAATGAAGACGTAGAAAGGACTTTTTTGCACCTTCTGGTCCAGCGCCGTCCTTTGTGTATCCAAGAAAACCAGACATTGTAAAAGTTACAAAAATCAGATATAACTAAGGTGGAGCCGGACACCATGACCGGCCGTACATACTCTGACACAAAAGGAAATGGCCATTGTTAGTAAGCGCTTATGGACAAGATGACATTTCACCCACTAGAAGGGACAATGACAAAAGGCCAGTGTAAAAACCTACTATTGTTTGACTAGTTCATATTTTATAGAACAAGGATTTAACTCCTGGACTATTCTTCTTAAACACTTCATAAACTACATGTTTAGTGATCTAATAGGAAAAAAAATTGCTACATGTATAAATAGGTGGTAGAAATATTGGTTCTTTTAATCTTGTTTGTAACATATAATTATGATGAGACTGTATTTAGAAAAATCACACTTGAGGATGTGATCACCTTTTTTCTTTTGGTTTGCTCAATGAATTCAGGTTGAAAATGCTGAGCAAGTTGTGTTATGATGATTAAGATGTATTTATTCTGGCACTTCGGGATTTGGTTTTTGTGGTTTTTTATTGTTGCATATAAAATGTTGAATTCAGTAAGTTGTAATTTGAAAAGAAAAAAAAGGAAGAAACTCACACAAACGTAAAATCAGATGATTCAAGGCTTATAAAAAAAATAATCCCAAGTTGAATCCCTGCACAAATATAAACAAGAACACTTTTAACACATGCATTTTTTCTCAATTTTAAAACATAAGTTTTTTTCACAATAGCGCATCAAAATATTAAATTTGATTTCTCCAAAACAAAATATAAAGAAACATAGTCTTGTGACATATCAAATGAAAGCCGGTACCGTTCTGAGAACAATGATGCCTCTCCCACCTCTTCATCTTAATTCTAGCCTGAGACATGATGAAAAGTGTAAAGCCATACCAGACCAAAATCCGCGCTTTTTCAAAACTTTAGAAGTCTAAAAAATTATCTCATGAAGAAAAATTAAAAACTTGTAATCTGTAATTAAATAAAGTTGTACTTCATTAAAAAAAATATAAAAAAAAATATTCATATTTGGATCACTTGATATGGAATGACCCATATGGCATTGGGTTTGCTTTTAGTTCTTCCTTTACGTTTTGTGAAATGACTCGTTCTTACTCTGTATTTAATCTTCCTCTAACAACAGAAAACTTATCAGGAGATACATTTTTGATAAACGTCCATTACCCCGATTGTCACGTGACTTCTTCTCACTCTACAGAAAGCTAAGCGACTGAAAAAGTGACGCAATGTTTATTGAGACAACTGGAAGCTTGCAACACACATACAAGACACACGTTTAATTCTCTAGCTCCTACATAATTACAAGTGCTTCTCACTAAATTAGAATATCATCATCAAGTTAACTTATTGATCACTCTGTTTGTAATGACTCTATATGAGTTTCACTTTTTGTATTGAAGAACTGAAATAAATTAACTTTTTGACGATATTCTAATTTAGAGAGAAGCACTTGCATATAAAAAGTATTAGTAGCATTTGTGTTTCTGTGGGATCTCACGGTTAGAGAGTTGCCTTCAATACATCTGCCACCTTTTATTTACAGAAGTCCTTCTTCCTGTAAAAGAGGTATTCCCATCTCCAAGATCCTATCCCAATATGTAGTAGGTGTAATAATAATAATAATAATAATATTAGCAAATACCTCCAATTAGAAATATAGTATAGTTTTTCTGATTCGCTATGTTTCTTTCCTCATATACAGGCATTGCAGGAACTTAGGAATCCATGGTTACGATCACTAGCAACTAGCTAACTGTGACTATCAGTGGACATAACCATGGATACCTAAGATCCGGCAATAATAATAATAATAATAATAATCTTTATTTTTATATAGCGCTAACATATTCCGCAGCGCTTTACATTTTGCACACATTATCATCACTGTCCCTGATGGGGCTCACAATCTAAATTCCCTGTCAGTATGTCTTTCGAATGTGGGAGGAAACCGGAGTGCCCGGAGGAAACCCACGCAAACACGGAGAGAACATACAAACTCTTTGCAGATGTTGTCCTTGGTGGGGTTTGAACCCAGGACTCCAGCGCTGCAAGGCTGCTGTGCTAACCACTGCGCCACCGTGCCGCCCAATGTTCGCACATGAAAAAAGAGACATAACAAGTAAAAAAAATTTAAAAAAAAACGATGCTACATTTCTAATTGGAGGTATGTGCTAATGTTATGATTACACTTACTACATATTGGGATAAAATCTTGGAGATGGGAATACCCCTTTAGGTTAATTTGTTTCGTTATGACTAACTACCATGTGCAACAAGGGCTGTCCATTGACTAAAACATTTGCCACACACTTTAGAAACAAATGGCTTCCCTGTGTGAACCCGTTGATGGATCCCCATCAAAGGGTTACTTTCTTTCATTATGACCTTCCTACTGACTCTCAGAGTAAGGGAAGGCGCCTTCTGACACATGGATTCTCTGCTGATGTCTGACAAGGTGTGACTTATAAGAGAAGCGCTTTCCACATTCGGGGCACGGAAATGGCTTCTCCCCAGTGTGTATTCTCTTGTGTATAATAAGATAGGTGTGACGGCTAAAGGATTTATCACACTCTGGACACGTAAATGGTTTCTCCCCTGTGTGGATTCTTTGATGTCGGAGAAGATCCGATTTTTTGCTGAAACTCTTACCGCACTCTGAGCATGCAAATGGCCTACCTCCTGTGTGAGTCCTACTATGTGCAGCAAGGGCTGTCCGTTGACTAAAACACTTGCCACACTCTGTACAAACAAATGGCTTCTCCCCTGTGTGAACCCGTTGATGAATCCCCAAGTAAGTGTGCCTACTGAAACATTTTCCACATTCTGAACATGCAAAAGGCTTCTCTCCCGTGTGAATCCTCTGATGACGCATCAGGTCAGACTTTGTGATGAAACATTTGCCACACTCAGAGCAGACAAAGTGTTTCTCTTCCGTGTGGATTCTCAGATGCTTCCTCAACTCATATTTCAACACAAAGCTCTTGCCACACTCTGAACATGGGAAAGGTTTCACCCCGGTGTGAAGAGTCATATGTTTATTCAAGTCTCGTTTCTGAGCAAAAGTTTCCCCACACTCTGGGCAAGCAAAAGGTTTTTCACCTGTGTGCATCCTGCGGTGTGAGATGAGGGTTGAGTACTGAGTGAAGCATTTGCCACACTCGGAACAGGAGAAGGTTTTCTCTCCTGTGTGTACCCGCTGGTGGATAACAAGATGAGAATGTCTGCTGAAACACTTGTCACATTCCGAACAAACAAATGGCTTCTCCCCTGTGTGAATTTTCTCATGCCTGACAACATCTGACTTCTTAAGGAAACACTTATCACACTTTGTACAAGAGAAAGGTTTTTCTCCTGTGTGAATTCTCAAGTGTCGGATAAGTTGTGACTCTCTGGTAAATATGTTTCCGCACTCAGAGCACGTAAAACCATGTTCTGTAGTGTGGATTCTTTGATGCCTGTTCAAATGCGAGTCCCGGCCAAAACATTTTCCACATTCCAGACAGGTAAATGGCTTTTCACCGGTGTGGATTTTTTCATGTCTAATAACACCAGATTTTTTGCTAAAAGATTTGCCGCATTCGTAACATAAATAAGGCTTGTCTCCTTTGTGAATCCGCGTGTGTCTTGCAAGGTCTGATTTACTGCTAAAACATTTATCACACAAACTGCATGAGAGTGTTTTGTTCTGCATGTGAATTCGTTGGTGTCTCACTCGTTCAACTGCTGTATTAAAGGTCTTTTCACATACAGGACAAGAATATTCTCCGTCATATTGGTACGGGGACTGGGGGTTTATATGTTGCTCTGGCAGATAAAGATCACCATCTGTGAGGTTATCTTCATCACACGAGGCAGATTCTTCTTTAATGGTCACTGGGATATAATCTTCAGATGGGTGACCCTCGATATCAGAGACACTGTCTTCTTCACAAGAATCTGATTCTTCCTTAAAGTCAGGAGATGGATGATGCTGTGCATGATCTGCGGGTGTACTCATGTGTCCACATGCTGATTCTTTGACTTGGACAGACATCTGCCCTGCACTTACACCGTGTGCTGGGGAATACGTGTCAGTATCTTTGAGATTTCCTTCATCACATAATTTAGATTCCTCTTTTATGGGCGTAGATAAACAAGGTTCTGTATATTCTTTTGGTAAGCAGTTTCTGTTTAAATGGCCAGACTGTGCTTGTGTATCGATGTCAAAGCTTGTCTGACTTCCCTCCTCACTAGACAAGGAATCTATGTCACTATCAATAAACACATGTTGGGTCAGTATCTTGGGGACAACATTGTCAGGGTTGTCTTTTTCCTGGGACTCTTCCTTAATATAAGCAGTATTGTGCTGTGTAGCTGGAAAGTCTGTGGGTGATCTGTTGCCACTTTCCGTATGCAACACAGACTCCTTTTTAACACTTCTGACAGATTGTCCCTGATTATTGTTTACAACACTTGTTATAGAGGTTGTACGGTCGATGGCAGGGAGATTATGAAATGCTCCAGGAGAGTTTCTGTCTTTGTCGGAATCTACAAAAAAAAAAAAAAATCACATTTTCAGATTCTCACAGAGACAGTGTTCAAGAAAATATTTTGGTCCATTAGATATGATAGTTAGAATGAGAAGAGAGATTTCTTGATTCTATAGAATCAATCACCACGGCAATATTCCTCAAATCTTTTTCAAAAGAAACTAATGGATTAATCATTTAGAAATTAGAGCTGAATGCACCCTTTAAACAACGCCATGAACCATCTCAGGTGATCCTGCTTGGTCAAAACATTCTCTGAACACCTGGCTTCAGAAAGCCATGCAGTGAGTTGTACTGCACCAACAGAAAGCGATCGGCTCTGTCACCTGGACCGAAATAAACATTATTATACATAGTTTACATTATGCAGAATTTGTCTGTCATAAACTAACATTCTCTTAATCCCTTGAGCTTAAGTTTTAACCCCTTAATGACCGCCGATACGTCTTAACTGACCTGAGATATAAGAGAATAACATCCCCATACAGGTAACAATCCAGCAGCTGCCGGCTGTACACGCCAGCTGAAAACTTGCTGCATCAGCCACGATCAGTGTTGTCACCGTCCATATCTGTTTAACCCCTTAGATGCTGCTGTCAATAATGACTATATCATATAAATGTTTAAAAGAGTGTGGGCGCTGCCTCTTTACCCCACCGGCACCCTGCGATCATGATTGTGTGGTCCTGATGTTTGCCGTGGCAATTCACAGCCAAATAGCGGCCTTAGAGTCTTCCGGTACCAGTTGCCTGTTCAGAAGTCAGCGACATTTAGGTGGTAAAAATACACTTTTTCGTTCCTGTCTTGTCACTTTGCATTAATTCCTAAAAATCACCTGAAGGGTTAATAAACTATGTGATGGCAAATTTTAATATGTCGAGGGGTACGGTTTTTAAAATGGTATCACTTTTGTTTTTTTTCCAATATATAGGGCCCCTAAAGTCACTTCAAACCTGGATAGGTCCCTAAAAAAATAATTTTGTAAATTTCCATGAAAAACTTAAAAATTACTGCTACATTTTAAACCTCCTAAAATTCTAACAAAATAAAATAACATTTTACAAATGGTGCTGATGTAAAGCAGACATGTTGGTAATGTCATTTATTCATGTTATGTTGTGGTATAACTATCTGAATTGAAGGGATAATCATTCAAAGTTTGAAAATTGCTATTTCTATTTTTTTTTTTACATTTTTGTCAAACTTCTGATATTTTTTTATAAATAAACAAAACATATCGACCTAAATTTACCATTATAATAAAGTATAATGTGTCACGAAAAAACAATCTTAAAAATCACTGGAATTTGTCGAAGCACTACAGAGTTATTACCGCATAAAGTGACACTGGTCAGATTTCAAAAATTTGCTCCGTCACTAAAGGGGTTAAAAGTGGTTGTCCAGGAGAGCCATTTTGATTCTCAAATGCTGGAAATGAAAAAAAATAAATAAAAGGATATTTTCACTTGACCAAAGCCCCTGGTTCCTGTTCTGATATCGTCCATCCCATGCTTGTCTGTTCTTCCAGGTACAGTATCTTGTGACCACTGTAGTAAAAAACTGGTTCATCAAGACCAGTGGAACTTGATTTGACCCTGGTGAATATATCTTTTTTTTTTTTTGTTTCCTGCTTATTTCGAGTATTTAAGAAAAATGGACAAAGAATTACAGGAAAGGGTTACAGGAAAAAATATAAAATTAGCCCACAACAATTTAGAGAGTAATTTACAGGACTATAACAATAGAAATCTTCATACCCATAGGTTCATTATCCTTGAGAAAAACATCCCCATGCTCCATACTGTAAAGAAAAGAAAAGGAGTATTAAGCAAATGACAATTTCCATTATCATCAATGTAATTTATGGAACATCCAAGAAGACATAAAACCATACAGAGGTAATACATTGGAAGAACTAAACCATTTCAAGCAGAGGGCAGAAGAAAGTAGTCAGTGATACAGCCACCTCTGTCCATGTGCCAGTAATACGTGCCGACATGCCTCACCTCTCCAGTCAGCAGCACAACCACCGTGGTGCAGAGTATGAGGATCTCTTGCTCATTGTTTTTGAGGCGGAGGCTGTACGGTATGGTGCGGGTTCTGATCCTTCCGCTGCATCAGATGTCTTCTTCACAATAGCATAGACCTACACACAATGTGAGACAGACAGTCATTAGAAAGTATCACTCTGGGGAAAGACGGGTGCCCCTGATATAGCCATGGTAATCAATTCACTCAATAATTCCCTAATTGACCACATCATCAATACACTGATTTTGTCTACTCATTCTTTTTTCTATTATTTCTGCAGAGTAGGGTTACATAACTTAAAGGAAACCTGTTGCGACAATTATCCTGACAGCAGTTTTCAATATAATAAAGGGTGCTGTTTTTAAAATGGTATCACTTTTTTTTGTTGTGGGGGGGGGGGTTCCAATATTTATGTCCCACAAAGACACTTCAAACCGTAATTGGTCCCTAAAAAAATGAAGATTTCTTTGAAAAAGAAAGAAGAGTGATTGCTACAATTGTAAAGCTTCTAACATCCTCACAAAATAAAAGAACATTTTACAGTTGGTGCTGATGTAAAGGTAGTAAAAAGATATTTATTAACCATTTTGTGTGGTATGACGATCCAGATTATCATTCAAAGTTTGAAAATTGCAAATTTTTAGAAATCTGTCAAACTTCTGAGATTATATATATATATATATATATATATATATTTTATATATACTGTATATACTCGAGTATAAGCCAACCCGAGTATAAGCCGACCCCCCTAATTTTGCCACGAAAAACTGGGAAAACTTAATGACTCGAGTATAAGCCTAGGGTGGAAAATGAAGCAGCTACCGGTAAATGTCAAAAGTAAAAATAGATACCCATAAAAGTAAAATTAATTGAGACATCAGTAGGTAAAGTGTTTTTGAATATCCATATTGAATCAGGAGCCCCATATAATGCTCCATAAAGTTTGATGGGCCCCATTAGATGCTCCATATTAAAATATGCCCCATATAATCCTGCATAAAGGGTAATAAGGGCCCCATAAGATGCTCCATAGAGATATTTTCCCTATATAGTGTTGCACAAACGTTATGGCCCCATAAGATGCTCCATACAGTCACTTGCCCCTTATAGTGCTGCACAAACGTTATTGCCCCATAAGATGCTCCATACAGTCACTTGCCCCTTATAGTGCTGCACAAACGTTATTGCCCCATAAGATGCTCCGTACAGTCACTTGCCCCATATGCTTTTGCTGCGATAAAAAAAAAAAAAAAAAATCACATACTCACCTCTCGTCGCTCAGGACCCCCGGCAGTTTCAATATTCACCTCTCCTCGTTCCGCTGCGGCTCCGTCTGCAGCACTGACGTTCACGCAGAGGGCGCGCACTGACCACGTCACCGTGCCCTCTGACCTGAGCGTCACAGCCAGAGGACGCTGAAGACGGAGCCGCATCGGAACAAGGAGTGGTGAATATCGCGCAGCGCTCCCCTACCCGTACACTCACCTACTCCTGGTGCGATCCCTGCACGTCCCTGCTTCTTCCAGCGCTGCATCTTCTTCCTGTATTGAGCGGTCAGTTACTGCTCATTACAGTAATGAATATGCAGCTCCACCTCTATGGGAGGTGGAGCCGCATATTCATTACTGTAATGAGCGGTACCATGTGACCGCTCAGTACAGGAAGAAGCTGCAGCGCTGGAAGAAGCAGGGATGTGCAGGGACCGCGCCAGGAGTAGGTGAGTATAATTAGACAACCCCCGCTCCCCCTCCCCTGCCGACCCCTGGGTATGACTCGAGTATAAGCCGAGAGGGGGACAGGGAGCTCTTTACAATGATTTAATCAATTTCTGCAGCTTAATGATGGTGTCCAAAAAGTTAATTTCAGTGCAGGAGTAGTGGAGTGTCAAGTTGATCGTAGGATGAAATTGATTAAACTGTCCATGGAACGTCTTTAGCTGTGGCTCAGACTCCGTCCAGATGATTAAAATGTCATCAATGTAGTGGTAGTACGCCAGAGGCCTGATGGGACATGAGAACAAAGTCGCTTTCAAGCTTGGCCATGAAAAGATTTGCATACTGTGGGGCCATTTTACTTCCCATTGCTGTGCCAGTCTCCTGTAGATAGATCTTCTTGTCAAATTCAAAGTAATTGTGGGTGAGGATGAATTTTATAAGTTTCACCACAGAACTTATAACATTCAGCCCCCAAATCTAAGAAGCGTCATTGTAAAGAGCTCCCTGTCCTCTCCAACAGCTGCAGGAACCTTTCCTTGCAATCAGAAAAAATGTAAAACCTGTCCATTTATAATGACCACAGACAAGATAAAGATCCCCAATTCACATCAGGACTACAAGATCCCTGGTACTTTCAGCTGCGACACTGCTAATGTGGTGTACCTAATTATTTGTACTAAATGTCCAACTGGGGGTCTGTATGTAGGGGAGACAGGAATGAATTCTCACCGCCACACAATAAGAGAAAAAAGAATAGATCTACCTGTGGCAATACATTTTTGTCTCCCAAATCATAACATTATGGACATGAAATTACTTGTGTTAAAAGGTACTGTATATACTCGAGTATAAGCCGAGATTTTCAGCCCAAATTTTTGGGCTGAAAGTGCCCCTCTCGGCTTATACTCGAGTCAAGGTGGGTGGCAGGGTCGGCGGGTGAGGGCGCTGAGGCATACTTACCTAGTCCCAGCGATCCTGGCGCTCCCACCGCGTCCCACGGTCTCTTCGGTGCTGCAGCTCTTCTCCTCTTCAGCGGTCACGTGGGGCCGCTCATTAGAGAAATGAATAGGCGGCTCCACCTCCCATAGGGGTGGAGCCGCCTATTCATTTCTCTAATCAGCGGTGCCGGTGACCGCTGATTAGAGAAAGCTGCGGCACCGAAGACAGCTGTGACAGGCAGAGGGAGCCGGACGTCGGGACCAGGTAAGTATGTAATATTCACCTGTCCGCGTTCCAGCCGCCGGGCGCCGCTCCATCTTCCCGGCGGCTGCGCTCTGACTGTTCAGGTCAGAGGGCGCGATGACGCATATAGTGTGCACGGCGCCCTCTGCCTGATCAGTCAGTGCAGAGACGCCGGGACGAGACGCCGGGACCGGACGCCGGGAGCTGCAAGCAAGAGAGGTGAGTATGTTTTTTTTTTTTTTACTGCAGCAGCAGCGGCAATGGCAGAGCTTTCTATGGGGAACTATGAACGGTGCAGAGCACTATATGAGGCACAGCTATAGGGAACTATGAACGGTGCAGAGCACTATATGGGCACAGCTATAGGGAAATAATGAACGGTGCAGAGCACTGTATGGGGCACAGCTATAGGGAAATAATGAACGGTGCAGAGCACTGTATGGGGCACAGCTATAGGGAAATAATGAACGGTGCACAGCACTGTATGGGGCACAGCTATAGGGAAATAATGAACGGTGCAGAGCACTGTATGGGGCACAGCTATAGGGAAATAATGAACGGTGCAGAGCACTATATGGCACAGCGATAGGGAAATAATGAACGGTGCAGAGCACTATATGGCACAGCTATAGGGAAATAATGAACGGTGCAGAGCACTGTATGGGGCACAGCGATAGGGAAATAATGAACGGTGCAGAGCACTGTATGGGGCACAGCTATAGGGAAATAATGAACGGTGCAGAGCACTGTATTGGGCACAGCTATAGGGAAATAATGAACGGTGCAGAGCACTGTATTGGGCACACCTATAGGGAAATAATGAACAGTGCAGAGCACTATATGGCACAGCTATGGGGCAATATGAACGGTGCAGAGCACTATATGGGGCACAGCTATGGGGCAATATGAACGGTGCAGAGCACTATATGGGGCACAGCTATGGGGCAATATGAACGGTGCAGAGCACTATATGGGGCACAGCTATGGGGAAATATGAACGGTGCAGAGCACTATATGGCACAGCTATGGGGCAATATGAACGGTGCAGAGCACTATATGGGGCACAGCTATGGGGCAATATGAACGGTGCAGAGCACTATATGGGGCACAGCTATGGGGCAATATGAACGGTGCAGAGCACTATATGGGGCACAGCTATGGGGCAATATGAACGGTGCAGAGCACTATATGGGGCACAGCTATGGGGCAATATGAACGGTGCAGAGCACTATATGGGGCACAGCTATGGGGCAATATGAACGGTGCAGAGCACTATATGGGGCACAGCTATGGGGCAATATGAACGGTGCAGAGCACTATATGGGGCACAGCTATGGGGCAATATGAACGGTGCAGAGCACTATATGGGGCACAGCTATGGGGCAATATGAACGGTGCAGAGCACTATATGGGGCACAGCTATGGGGCAATATGAACGGTGCAGAGCACTATATGGGGCACAGCTATGGGGAAATATGAACGGCGCAGAGCACTATATGGCACAGCTATGGGACAATATGAACGGTGCAGAGCACTATATGGGGCACAGCTATGGGGAAATATGAACGGTGCAGAGCACTATATGGCAGAGCTATGGGGCAATATGAACGGTGCAGAGCACTATATAAGGCACAGCTATAGGGCAATAATGAACGGTGCAGAGCACTATATGGGGCACAGCTATAGGGAAATAATGAATGGTGCAGAGCACTATATGGGGCACAGCTATAGGGCAATAATGAACGGTGCAGAGCACTATAAGGGGCACAGCTATAGGGAACTATGAACGGTGCAGAGCACTGTATGGGGCACAGCTATAGGGAAATAATGAATGGTGCAGAGCACTATATGGGGCACAGCTATAGGGCAATAATGAACGGTGCAGAGCACTGTATGGGGCACAGCTATAGGGAACTATGAACGGTGCAGAGCACTATATGGGGCACAGCTATGGGACAATCATGAACGGTGCAGAGCACTATATGGCAGCTATGGGGAAATAATGATCTATTTTTATTTTTGAAATTCACCGGTAAATGCTGCGTTTCCACCCTAGGCTTATACTCGAGTCAACAAGTTTTCCCAGTTTTTTGTGGCAAAATTAGGGGGGTCGGCTTATACTCGGGTTGGCTTATACTCGAGTATATACGGTAGCTTTAAATCTAAGAGAGACAGAAGAGTATGGGAATATAAACTGATGACGACCTTTGACAGCCTTATTGGAGGAATGAATGTGTCGCATGAATTTATGTCTTTTTACATCAACTAAGGAACTTGCCCCTCAGACTATGAGGGGTCATCACAACAGAACCAGACCCCAATCAGAGGACAATAAAACATTCCTTATCTAAGAACTGGTCCAATATTTATGGACATAACTGTTTATCACTCATGGTAATTCTGCTTCATGTCACCTGTCTTATCCATGTTTGTTTGTTTTTTTTCTGTGCTATGTTGTGCATAAATATGCGATTCTTCAGAATTTCTTTTAGTCTTTGCCTGATGAAGAGACCTTTATAGTCTCGAAAGCTTACAATTTCTTACCATCTTTTCAGTTAGCCATTAAAAAGGTATCAACCACTGAGGACTCGCAATTCTAAATATTTTTCTATCTACTGGCTAACACGCTACCAAGATATATATCTTTCCTGTGGCAATTATCAAGACACACTCAATAGAGGAGTGGTTCTGCAGGTGGGGACCACAGACAACATCTCAGTACCAATGCTTTCTGGCTGATGTTTTAGTCACTTTTGAATGTTGGTTGTGCTTTCACACTCGAGGTAGCATGAGACGACTCTACCACCCACACAAGTGGCTCAGATAGTGCAGCTCATCCAGAATGGCACATCAATGCGAGCTGAGGCAAGAAGATTTGCTGTGTCTGTCAGCGTAGTGTCCAGAGGCTGGAGGCGCTACAAGGAGACAGGCCAGTACACCAGAAGACGTGGAGGGGGCCGTAGGAGGGCAACAACCCAGCAGCAGGATCGCTACCTCAGCCTTTGTGCAAAGAGGAACAGGAGGAGCACTGCCGGAGCCCTGCAAAATGACCTCCAGCAGGCCACAAATGTGCAAGTGTCCACAGATGGGGGTTGTGCTCACAGCCCAACACTGTGCAGGATGCTGAGCATTTGACAGAGAACACCAGGATTGGCAAATTCGCCACTGGTGCCCTGTGCTCTTCACAGATGAAAGAAGGTTCACACTGAGCACATGTGACAGACGTGACAGAGTCTGGAGACGACGTGGAGAACAATCTACTGCCTGCAACGACTTCAGGATGACATGTTTGGCAGTGGGTCAGTAATAGTGTGGGGTGGCATTTCTTTGGAGGGCTGCACAGCCCTCTATGAGCTCGCCAGAGGTAGCCTGACTGCCATTAGGTACCGAGATCAGATCCTCAGACCCCTTGTGAGACCATATGCTGGTGCGGTTGGCCCTGGGTTCCTCCTAATTCAGGACAATGCCAGACCTCATGTGGCTGTAGTGTGTCAGCAGTTCCTGCAAGATGAAGGCATTGAAGCTATGGACTGGCCCGCCCGTTCCCCAGACCTGAATCTGAGCACATCTGGAACATCATGTCTCGCTCCATCCATCAATGTCACGTTGCACCACAGACTGTCCAGGAGTTGGCGGATGCTTTAGTCCAGGTCTGGGAGGAGACCATCCGCCGCCTCATCAGGAGCATGCCCAGGCGTTGTACAGTAGGGAGGTCATACAGGCACGTGGAAACCACACACAATACTGAGCTTCTTTTCCTTGTCATGAGGCATTTCTACTGAAGTTGGTTCAGCCTGTAATTTGATTTTCCACTTTGATTTTGAGTATTATTCCAAATCCAGACCTCCATGGGATATTCATTTTGATTTACATTGATAATTGTTATATTTTATTGTTTTGAACACATACCACTATGCAATGAATAAAAATTTGCAACTCGAATATTTCGTTCAGAGATATCTAGGATGTGGTATTTTAGTGTTCCCTCTATTTTTTGGGAGCTGTCAGTGTGATTTTACTGTACACCAGCGCTGAATTGCCGGCTTTTCTCTCTAACACTGCTGCGTATTTCTCGCAAGTCACACTGCTGGTCTGTGTGTAATCCTTATTTTTCTGGCCCCCATAGACTTTCATTGGCGGATTTTTTGCGCAATACGGTGACAAACGCAGCATGCTGCGATTTTCTACGGCCGTAGAAGACCGTATAATACTGATCAGTAAAATACGGCTGATAGGTGCTGGGCCATAGAGAATCATTGTACCGTATGCAATCCGTATTTTCTGCACCTCTCTTACGTCCGTAAAACTTGCTAGTGTGAGGCCGGCCGTACATATACGAGCAGGGATTTTTAGGAATAATATACTAGTTATACTGAATGATTCTCACAAGGCTATGTATAATTCTGCTCAGCTTCTTCTCTACACCATGATGGCCACCGGTCAGAATCATGTGTAACCTGACAGCTTTCCATCAAGTACACTGATGTTTGCTCTGGGTATGGTATGGGACAGATAGCAGTACCTGTTGGGGAGCAGGGTGGCATTACTTTGCCAGTATGGGGCATGAGACACCATAGCAGTACCTGTTGGGGAGCAGGGTGGCATTACTTTGCCAGTATGGGGCATGAGACACCATAGCAGTACCTGTTGGGGAGCAGGGTGGCATTACTTTGCCAGTATGGGGCATGAGACACCATAGCAGTACCTGTTGGGGAGCAGGGTGGCATTACTTTGCCAGTATGGGGCATGAGACACCATAGCAGTACCTGTTGGGGAGCAGGGTGGCATTACTTTGCCAGTATGGGGCATGAGACACCATAGCAGTACCTGTTGGGGAGCAGGGTGGCATTACTTTGCCAGCATGGGGCATGAGACACCATAGCAGTACCTGTTGGGGAGCAGGGTGGCATTACTTTGCCAGTATGGGGCATGAGACACCATAGCAGTACCTGTTGGGGAGCAGGGTGGCATTACTTTGCCAGTATGGGGCATGAGACACCATAGCAGTACCTGTTGGGGAGCAGGGTGGCATTACCAGTATGGGCAGCATAGCAGTACCTGTTGGGGAGCAGGGTGGCATTACCAGTATGGGGTATGGGCAGCATAGCAGTACCTGTTGGGGAGCAGGGTGGCATTGCCAGTATGGGGCATGGGCAGCATAGCAGTACCTGTTGGGGAGCAGGGTGGCATTACCAGTATGGGGCATGGGCAGCATAGCAGTACCTGTTGGGGAGCAGGGTGGCATTACCAGTATGGGGCATGGGCAGCATAGCAGTACCTGTTGTGGAGCAGGGTGGCATTACCAGTATGGGGCATGGGCAGCATAGCAGTACCTGTTGGGAGCAGGGTGGCATTACCAGTATGGGGCATGGGCAGCATAGCAGTACCTGTTGGGGAGCAGGGTGGCATTACCAGTATGGGGCATGGGTAGCATAGCAGTACCTGTTGGGGAGCAGGGTGGCATTACCAGTATGGGGCATGGACAGCATAGCAGTACCTGTTGGGGAGCAGGGTGGCATTACCAGTATGGGGCATGGACAGCATAGCAGTACCTGTTGGGGAGCAGGGTGGCATTACCAGTATGGGGCATGGGCAGCATAGCAGTACCTGTTGGGGAGCAGGGTGGCATTACCAGTATGTGGCATGGGCAGCATAGCAGTACCTGTTGGGGAGCAGGGTGGCATTACCAGTATGGGGCATGGGCAGCATAGCGGTACCTGTTGGGGAGCAGGGTGGCATTGCCAGTATGGGGCATGGGCAGCATAGCAGTACCTGTTGGGGAGCAGGGTGGCATTACCAGTATGGGGCATGGGCAGCATAGCAGTACCTGTTGGGGAGCAGGGTGGCATTACCAGTATGGGGCATGGGCAGCATAGCAGTACCTGTTGTGGAGCAGGGTGGCATTACCAGTATGGGGCATGGGCAGCATAGCAGTACCTGTTGGGAGCAGGGTGGCATTACCAGTATGGGGCATGGGCAGCATAGCAGTACCTGTTGGGGAGCAGGGTGGCATTACCAGTATGGGGCATGGGTAGCATAGCAGTACCTGTTGGGGAGCAGGGTGGCATTACCAGTATGGGGCATGGACAGCATAGCAGTACCTGTTGGGGAGCAGGGTGGCATTACCAGTATGGGGCATGGACAGCATAGCAGTACCTGTTGGGGAGCAGGGTGGCATTACCAGTATGGGGCATGGGCAGCATAGCAGTACCTGTTGGGGAGCAGGGTGGCATTACCAGTATGTGGCATGGGCAGCATAGCAGTACCTGTTGGGGAGCAGGGTGGCATTACCAGTATGGGGCATGGGCAGCATAGCGGTACCTGTTGGGGAGCAGGGTGGCATTGCCAGTATGGGGCATGGGCAGCATAGCAGTACCTGTTGGGGAGCAGGGTGGCATTACCAGTATGGGGCATGGGCAGCATAGCAGTACCTGTTGTGGAGCAGGGTGGCATTACCAGTATGTGGCATGGGCAGCATAGCAGTACCTGTTGGGGAGCAGGGTGGCATTACCAGTATGGGGCATGGGCAGCATAGCGGTACCTGTTGGGGAGCAGGGTGGCATTGCCAGTATGGGGCATGGGCAGCATAGCAGTACCTGTTGGGGAGCAGGGTGGCATTACCAGTATGGGGCATGGGCAGCATAGCAGTACCTGTTGTGGAGCAGGGTGGCATTACCAGTATGGGGCATGGGCAGCATAGCAGTACCTGTTGGGAGCAGGGTGGCATTACCAGTATGGGGCATGGGCAGCATAGCAGTACCTGTTGGGGAGCAGGGTGGCATTACCAGTATGGGGCATGGGTAGCATAGCAGTACCTGTTGGGGAGCAGGGTGGCATTACCAGTATGGGGCATGGGCAGCATAGCAGTACCTGTTGGGAGCAGGGTGGCATTACCAGTATGGGGCTTAGTGTCTGATTTCAGCACCATGTATTCAGCACTACTAACACAATAGAGCAGACATGCACGTTAGTTGGTTACAGTGTCACATGATCATTCTGGGGCGGATTATATGAGGCACGGAGGTGATGACAGGGACATAGCAGTAGAAACCATACACGTACGAAATGAATAAAGCAGGACCGACCCGCTCTCTACCTCCAGTCCGTGCACTGCCATTCTAGCTCCCGGAAGTACTTCCTTTCACTCCTCCCCGGCACTTCCTGTTTGCGTTCCAAGCCTCAGTGTTGCATAGGTGCTGCGTTCCAACAGTAATGAGCTACTGGTTATAGATCCGCGATAACGATAAGCAGAGGAGGAGCAGTCACTATGGGAACCGGACATTCACAAACATTGGGTAGGATGTTAGCGCCAGCTCTCCCCTTTCCTAGGTCATGTGACGAGTTGGCGCAGGTGATGTTCTTCCTAAAGCCCCACCCCTTTCCCGTGACGTCATACCCAGGAGAACCATAGACGAGGAGGTCAGGATAGAGAGTCTGGGGTCAACAACTTGGGACGTTATGGTGGCACACACAGGCAGTGGCCGCAGATGGAGGTACATGGCCCCTATTGTCCCACTTGTTGGCCATGATACATGACAATGTGGCCTTATCACAACTTCAGATTTCCTTGTAATAACAAACCTCACAAATGTATGTCTCTCAGACATCAGCGGCGTCTAATTTTTGTAAAAGTAGCAAAAAAAAGTCAATTTGTCTCTTTACTAGAATGGCCAAGAAGGTTAATGTGTTTTAGTGCATAATGAAGGCTGCACATATGGAACCTGGTCAGAAGGATTTGTTACACTGCCCTATATTTCTATATTCGAAAATGACTTATGCAACTAACGAGCCCTCATACGGGTAAGGTGCGGAAAAACCCAATTATCATCGTTTGGAAAGATGGGATGGAGAATAACAAACTGGCTGTCACAGAAAGGGATCAAAGCTTTCCTGTGTAAGGGAAATTGTAAGAAAGCATGTTTCTGTTCATTTCCAGCAAAATCTAGGAATGTATTGTTAATTATTCTGGAGAAAGGAAGCGTTACGGCGACGTAATCCTGTGTGTGGCTTTCCTGGATCAGATTAAAGTCTGGTTAAAATCCATAGAGCAAAGTGGACAAGTGTTCAAGAACATTGACAAAATGGCTATGGATGGACTAGAAAAGAAGACGCACCTCACCTGTGGAGTTGGCTGTGAGCATTTACCAAGAGGATGTTCTATAGAGAGAGGAGAGAAGAGCATCATAAAGACGGACCGAGCGAAAACTTACTCTCCGGGAGAGAAACAAGAACTGTCCAGAGTACCGGTAAGTTGTGGAAGGCCAAGGATTGTATTACATAAGTATGTAAGCATGGCCATGAAGACGGGTCATGTCACAGAAAGTCTCCTATGAAAGCTCTAACCCTTTAACCTTCTGGCTATTACAGAAACCTGGATCCAGCATTCAGACACCACCGCCGCATCCGCTTTCTCGTTTGGTGGGCTGAAATTTTCACATACCACCAGACTTGAGAACAGACAGGGTGGAGGTGTTGGTTTGCTCCTTTCATCACAATGTGCTTTCCAGGTCATCCCCCTGGTTCCCTCACTTACATTTCCTTCCTTCGAAGTCCACGCCGTCAGACTCCTTAAGCTCTTCTCCTTGCGAGTGGCGTTTTTTTATCGCCCTCCAGGCTCCTGCATCCAGTTTCTAGACTTTGCCACCTGGCTTACTCACTTTCTATCCTGTGACATCCCCGCCCTCATCATGGGAGACTTTAACATCCCCATCAATGATCCCCTCTCCCAATCTGCCTCTCATCTTCTCTAACTTCTTCATTCGGCCTCTCACAGTTTACTAATTCTCCTACGCATGAGGACGGGAATACTCTGGACCTGGTTTTCTCCCGTCCCGGATTGCTGCACGACTTTACTAACTCCACTCTCCCGCTCTCGGACCACAACCTTCTTTCCTTCTCTGTCAAGAATTGTCTGCTCACCCGGGACACCCCCAGCTACCACACTTATCAGAATACACGTACCATTAATACCCAGCAGCTTATGGACAACCTCCACACATCTTTAGCCCCCATTTCCTCACTCTCCTGTCCAGACTTAGCATTGTCACAGTTCAATATTACACTGAAGAATGCCCTGGATGAAGCAGCACCTTCTACACGCAGAAAGACCCAACACAGACAACGGCAGCCCTGGCACACTATGCAAACACTCTTTCTTCAGCATTGCTCAAGGTGTGCAGAGCGTCAGTGGAGAAGAAGACTTAATTCCACTATAAGTTCATGCTCAAAACCTATAACTCTGCCCTTCATCTGGCCAAACAATCCTACTTCACCACACTCATCACCTCACTATCCAACAACCCAAAACGACTTTTTGAAACCTTAAACTCCCTCCTGAAACCTTAAGTACAGGCCCCCATCACCAACCTCAGCGGTGAGGATCTGGCCACTTATTTCCTTGAAAAAATCAACAACATCAGTCATGATATCTCATCCCAATCTCCTTGGGCATCTTTGAAGCTGCTTCAGAAGAAGAAGTTTCCAAGCTCCTAGCTTCTGTTCGGCCTACCACCTGCAATAGTGACCCCATTCCTTCACATCTCCTGCAGTCTCTCTCACCAGTGGTCACCACTCACCTGACTAAAATATTTAACCTCTCTCTTTCCTCAGGCATCTTTCCCTCCTCATTTAAACATGCAATCATAACCCCTTTACTTAAAAAGCCATCCCTGGACCAGAACTGCACGGCTAAATACAGACCTGTCTCTAACCTTTCCTTCATCCCTAAACTCCTGGAACGCTTGGTCCACTCCCGTCTGATCCGCTATCTCTCGGATAACTCTCTTCTTGACCCCTTACACTCTGGTTTCCGCTCTTTACACTCCAATGAAACTGCCCTCACTAAAGTCTCTAATGATCTAATAACAGCTAAATCCAAAGGTCATTGCTCTCTGCTGATTCTCCTGGATCTCTCTGCCGCATTTGACACTGTGGATCTCCAGCTCCTCCTCACTATGCTCCGCTCCATAGGCCCCAAGGACACAGCCCTCTCCTGGTTCTCCTCCTACCTCTCTGACCGCTCCTTCACTGTATCTTTTGCCAGCTCCTCTTCCCCTCCTCGTCCTCTTACTATCGGGGTTTTGCAGGGTTCAGTCCTGGGCCTCCTCCTCTTCTCTTTATACACTACCCCTATTTGACAAACAATCAGCAGATGTGGGTTCCAGTATCATCTCTATGCTGACGACACCCAATTATACACTTCTTCCCCTGACATCACCCCTACCCTAATTCAAAATACCAAGGATTGTCTGTCTGCTGTTTCTAACATCATGTCCTCCTTCTATCTGAAACTAAATCTCTCCAAAACGGAACTTCTTGTGTTTCTCCCTTCTACTAACCTCACTCTACCCAACATCGAAATTACCCTGTAGGGTTCAACCATAACTCCCAAGCAGCATGCCCGCTGTCTTGGGGTCATATTCGACACCGAACTTTCCTTTACTCCCTATATCTGATCACTCGCTCTTCTCACCTGCATCTTAAAAACATCTCCAGAATCTGACCTTTTCTCACCTTTGAAACTGCTAAGACTCTTACTGTTGCTCTCACTCATTCCCGTCTGGACTACTGCAACTCTCTTCTGATCGGTTTCCCTCTTTCCAAACTTTCTCCTCTCCAATCCATCTTGAATGCGGCAGCCAGGGTCATATTTCTGTCCAGCCGCTTCAACGATGCCTCCATCTTGTGCCAGTTATTACACTGGCTTCCCAATCGCTAGAGGGTCCAGTATAAACTCATCTCCCTCACCCACAAAGCTCTCCACAGTTCTGCACCGCCTTATATCTCCTCTCTCATCTCCGTCTATCGCCCTACACGTGCCCTTCGTTCTACAAATGACCTAAGACTAACATTCCCCGTAATCCGAACCTCGCGCCTCCGTCTCCAAGACTTCTCTCGTGCTGCGCCAGCTCTCTGGAATGCACTTCCCCAGACAATTAGACTGATACCTAGCCCCGACCTATTCAATCGCGCTTTAAAAACCCAACTCTTCAAACAAGCCTACCACATCAACTACTCAGTAAACTAACTTTGCCCTGTTCCCTCCTTCCAAATATTATTCTGAATCTGCACCCTACTATTCGGCCGGCGTCACACTAGCGAGTTTTACGGACGTATGAGCGCATAAAATACATCCGTAAAACACGCATTACACACGGCCCAATGCTTCTCTATGCCCCTGCTCCTATCTGCCGTATTTTACTGATCTGTATTATACGGCTTGCTACGGCCGTAGAAAATCGCAGCATGCTGCTTTTGTCACCGTATTGCGCAAAAAAAACGCCAATGAAAGTCTATGGAAGCCCCAAAAATACGGATTACACACGGACCAGCAGTGTGACTTGCGAGAAATACGCAGCGCTGTTAGAGAGAAAAGCCGGCAATTCAGTGCGGTGTACAGTAAAATCACACTGACAGCTTACAGTAGAATAGGTGGAATAAATGTGTACACATAGAATAGGTATATATATATATATATATATATATGTGTCAGTGAGACACATATATGTATATATATTAATATTTCATACAGCGCTAGATAGCTTTAAAGCCGGTAATTCAATTGCCGGCTTTTGCGATCTCCTTCCTAAACCCGACATGATATGAGACATGGTTTACATACAGTAAACCATCTCATATCCCCTTTTTTTTGCATATTCCACACTACTAATGTTAGTAGTGTGTATATGCAAAATTTGGCCGTTCTAGCTATTAAATTAAAGGGTTAAATGGCGGAAAAAATTGGCGTGGGCTCCCGCGCAATTTTCTCCGCCAGAGTAGTAAAGCCAGTGACTGAGGGCAGATATTAATAGCCTGGAGAGGGTCCACGGTTTTTGGGCCCCCCCTGGCTAAAAACATCTGCCCCCAGCCACCCCAGAAAAGGCACATCTGGAAGATGCGCCTATTCTGGCACTTGGACACTCTCTTCCCATTCCCGTGTAGCGGTGGGATATGGGGTAATGAAGGGTTAATGTCACCTTGCTATTGTAAGGTGACATTAAGCCAAATTAATAATGGAGAGGCGTCAATTATGACACCTATCCATTATTAATCCAATACTAGTAAAGGGTTAAAAAACACACATTATTAAAAATTATTTTATTGAAATAAAAACAAAGGTTGTTGTAATAATTTATTCTACGCTCAATCCTTCTGAAGACCCTCGCTCTGTAACAAAGTAAAAATAATAAACCAACAATATACATACCTTTCAAAGATCTATAGAGAACTATGAAGACTCTGGATCACAAGATAAATTCTGAGTGGAGGGAAATATCGGGTGTCCTGAGGAAATATTGGCCAGTACTATTGGCAGATGAGGACGTGGCTTCACATATTTCGGATTATCCGTCTGTGACCTGGCGTAGATCAAAGAATCTGAAAGACATGTTAACCAACAGTCATTATGTGGCACCCCAAAAAACATTCTTTTCCGAAAGGATTGGACAAAGATGGGGCTCATTCCAATGTGGTGACTGCTCTGCATGTCAATTTATGGAGAGAATCTCCACATTTGGGAATAGTAGTGGCGATAAGATGTTTTCTGTTACCCATTTCATCAACTGCAGGACAAATAATGTAATTTACTATGCCACATGTGCATGTAATTTAATATATATCGGTATGACTACACGTGAATTACGTGTACGTGTCTTAGAGCATGTGCGGGACATCAAAAATGGGGCCGTGGCAGAGGATGTGGAGGCTTTGAAAACTATACCTAAGCACTTCAGAAAACACCATAATAGCAATCCAAAATATTTCAAAGTGAGAGGGATTGACCGGGTGCAATTAGGTATTAGGGGGGGCAACTACAAGAAGGACCTACTGAAAAAAGAGACCAGATGGACGGTTGTGTTGGACACTGTGGCCCCCAAAGGGTTAAACGAATATATTAGCTTCAAATCCTTCCTAAGCTAGCGCGAATTTTATATTGTTTTATTGGTGTTGTTGTTCATTTGTTTTTATTGTTAGGCCCGTGTCCCATTCCCCTGTTCCTTCCCCTCTTTCATTTGTATGCCCCTGGTGACTAAGATGCACCACTGGCTGTAGTGGTCAAATATATATATGATTTGTGAATAATTACAACTCTTTTTCTAGTGTTCGCTACAGTTCTTTTTTGACATCTTTCGGTGTTATCGGTCAAGCTCCATCTGATCAAGGGTTACCCTACAAGTGCTGACTGTACGACGGCCACCTTTGGACGATCGAGGCATACTCAAGGAAGACTGAAGAAGTCCCCTATGATTATATCATGATATGTCATGCCTTTGTATGGGGGCTGTATGACTTAAGATTGTATTATTTTATACATTTAGTATTATGTGCAATATCATTCATGCCTCTAGGATATTTCCGCAGGTCAGCAGTAGTAGTAGTTTATATATATCCCGTTTTGGTAGGGCATTTTTACATATTATTTCCTGTTTACTATTCCCTTTATATATCCATATGGTCCTGTCTGGATATGGGTCCTATTTCGTGTGTGCAGTTTATGGATTACTCATGGGTTAACATTTTGTATCGGGGGGAGGATCTTAGTTCTGGTGTTGCTGCGTTAGATTCACTATTTTGTATAGGCTTTTACACTATTTCCTATCGGTACCTGTGAGCGACGCTTAGCGCGGTCCCCTAGGTGACGCCGCAACATAGCGCCGGTGCGCCGCTGTACAGGTGCCGAACATTCACTCATTAGATCTATGATATAAGGGCTTTAACAACAATGGTACCTTACCTCCTGACGAAGCTGCTGTCGCAGTGAAACGCGCGTCGAGGTGCGCTCAGTCGGTACGACCCCTCTCTCCCTGGTTCCAACATGACCACAGGTAACTACCGCTCCTACCTGGGACTTACCATGTATTTAGTAGTACTAGGGAGTTGTTCACATGTTATGGTCACTTGTATGTTATGGTCATTTGTCATTTGACTTCTGATACATATTAGGGGTCCTACCAGTGTGTAGCTTCTGTTTCGATCCTGTATCCGTTTATTATAACGTCTCACCAGTGTGTTATTCAATTTATATGTATTTTTAGATGTTTTGTAATAAAAGTTGTGGTTTTAATATTTATCTTGTGATCCAGAGTCTTCATAGTTCTCTATTGGTGTGCAGTATCTACTTGTGAAGGGATCCTGTCATTAGATATGAGGGTGTATTGTTTTGTTACCTTTCGAAGATCTGTAAGGTCCCACGATGTAAATCCATCTGAAGGGGTTAAAACATTTTGCAGCCAGGAGCTCTGCTAATGCAGAGCTGCTCCTGCCTGCAAAACCCCGGAGAATGAAGGTAAAGTAGGTCAATGACCTATATTTACCTTCATTTGCGGTGAGGCGCCCTCTGCTGGTTGTTCCTGGAGCGTGGGAACTTTGCTAGAAAGCTCCCAGGCTCGAGTTCATATGAGGACAACCAGCAGAGGGCGCCTGTTGTGAATTCTGTTGTCGGGCTCCCTCCTGTGGTCGTGAATGGTACTTCGGCGAGTTCTGTCCATGGACTCCCTCTGGTGGCTGTGAGTGGAGCTGCTGCTTCTGAGGTTCCTTCCACAGGTGACGTGATTTATCCTTTGGTTGGCTGCTCTATTTAACTCCACTCAGATCGTTACTCCATGCCAGCTGTCAATGTTCCTGCATTTGTTCAGTTCGCTCTTGGATCTTTCTGGTGACCTGTCTACTCCAGCAGAAGCTAAGTTCCTGCCAGTTATTATTTGTTCATTGTTGCCTTGTCCAGCTGGATATCATGATTTTGCCTTACTAGCTGGAAGCTCTGGGATGCAGAGTGGCATCTCCGCACCGTTAGTCGGTGCGGAGGTCTTTTTGCACACTCTGCGTGGTCTTTTGTAGTTTTTTGTGCTGACCGCAAAGATACCTTTCCTATCCTCTGTCTGTTTAGTAAGTCTGGCCTCCCTTTTCTGAAACCTGTTTCATTTCTGCGTTTGTGACTTTCATCTTTACTCACAGTCAGTATATGTGTGGGGGCTGCCTTTTCTTTTGGGGAATTTCTCTGAGGCAAGGTAGGCTTTATTTTCTATCTCTAGGGCTAGCTAGCTCTTAGGCTGTGAAGAGGCGTCTAGGGAGAGTCAGGAACGCTCCACGGCTATTTCTAGTTGTTGTGATAGGATTAGGGGTTGCGGTCAGCAGAGCTCCCACATCCCAGAGCTTGTCCTGTGTCAGTTTAACTATGAGGTCGTGCCGGGTGCTCCTAACCACCAGGTCCATAACAGTACAGCTGGCCCAAAGTATTAATGCATCTCAATAGAGGGATAAGAGAAGTTCTGAGACCATTTTTTTTTTCTTTGCACTGTGTTTTGTCTTTCTTTTCCCCTAAACCTTTGGGTGGTTCAGGACACAGGTGTAGATATGGACATTCAAGGTCTGTCCTCTTGTGTGGATCATCTCACTGCAAGGGTACAAAACATTCAAGATTTTGTGGTTCAGAATCCGATGTTAGAGCCTAGAATTCCTATTCCTGATTTATTTTCTGGGGATAGATCTAGGTTCTTGAATTTCAAAAATAATTGTAAACTGTTTCTAGCTTTGAAACCCCGCTCCTCTGGTGACCCCGTTCAACAATTAAAAATCATTATTTCTTTGTTGCGTGGTGACCCTCAAGACTGGGCATTTTCCCTTGCGCCAGGAGATCCTGCATTGCGTGATGTTGATGCGTTTTTTCTGGCGCTTGGATTGCTTTATGATGAACCAAATTCAGTGGATCAGGCAGAGAAAATCTTGCTGGCTTTGTGTCAGGGTCAGGATGAAGCGGAGGTGTACTGTCAGAAGTTTAGAAAGTGGTCTGTGCTTACTCAGTGCAATGAGTGTGCCCTGGCGGCAATTTTCAGAAAGGGTCTTTCTGAAGCCCTTAAGGATGTCATGGTGGGATTTCCCACGCCTGCTGGTCTGAATGAGTCTATGTCCTTGGCCATTCAGATCGATCGGCGCTTGCGTGAGCGCAAAGCTGTGCACCATTTGGCGGTATTCTCTGAGCATAGGCCTGAGCCTATGCAGTGTGATAGGACTTTGACCAGAGCTGAACGGCAAGAACACAGACGTCGGAATGGGCTGTGTTTTTACTGTGGTGAATCCACTCATGCTATTTCCGATTGTCCTAAGCGCACTAAGCGGTTCGCTAGGTCTGCCACCATTGGTACGGTACAGTCTAAATTTCTTTTGTCGTTACTCTTATTTGCTCTCTGTCATCCTATTCTGTTATGGCATTTGTGGATTCAGGCGCTGCCCTGAATTTGATGGACTTGGAGTTTGCCAGGCGCTGTGGTTTTTTCTTGGAGCCCTTACAGTATCCTATTCCATTGAGAGGAATTGATGCTCCGCCTTTGGCCAAGAATAAGCCTCAGTACTGGACTCAATTGACCATGTGCATGGCTCCTGCACATCAGGAGGATATTCGCTTTTTGGTGTTGCATAATCTGCATGATGTGGTCGTTTTGGGGTTGCCATGGCTACAGGTCCATAATCCAGTGTTGGATTGGAGATCTATGTCTGTGTCCGGCTGGGGTTGTCAGGGGGTACATGGTGATGTTCCATTGTTGTCAATTTCGCCTTCCACTCCTTCTGAAGTCCCTGAGATTTTATCAGATTACCGGGATGTATTTGAAGAGCCCAAATCCGGTGCCCTACCTCCTCATAGGGATTGCGATTGTGCTATTAATTTGATTCCTGGTAGTAAGTTTCCTAAGGGCCGACTGTTTAATTAATTTATCTGTGCCAGAGCACGCCGCTATGCGGAGTTATATAAAGGAATCCTTGGAGAAGGGTCATATTCGCCCATCGTCGTCACCATTGGGAGCAGGGTTCTTTTTTGTGGCCAAGAAGGATGGCTCTTTGAGACCTTGTATTGATTACCGCCTTCTCAATAAGATCACAGTCAAATTTCAGTATCCTTTGCCGCTGCTGTATGATTTGTTTGCTCGGATTAAGGGGGCTAGTTGGTTCACCAAGATAGATCTTCGAGGGGCGTATAATCTTGTGCGAATTAAACAGGGCGATGAATGGAAAACAGCATTTAATACGCCCGAGGGCCATTTTGAGTACCTGGTTATGCCATTCGGGCTTTCTAATGCTCCATCTGTGTTTCAGTCCTTTATGCATGACATCTTCCGAGAGTACCTGGATAGATTCATGATTGTATATTTGGATGACATTTTGGTCTTTTCGGATGATTGGGAGTCTCATGTGAAGCAGGTCAGAATGGTGTTCCAGGTCCTTCGTGCAAATTCCTTGTTTGTGAAGGGGTCAAAGTGTCTCTTTGGAGTTCAGAAGGTTTCATTTTTGGGTTTCATTTTATCCCCTTCTACTATCGAGATGGACCCTGTTAAAGTTCAGGCCATTTATGATTGGACTCGGCCGACATCTGTGAAGAGCCTGCAGAAGTTCCTGGGCTTTGCTAATTTTTACCGTCGCTTCATCGCTAATTTTTCTAGTATTGCTAAACTGTTGACTGATTTGACCAAGAAAGGTGCTGATGTGGTCAATTGGTCCTCTGCGGCTGTAGAGGCTTTTCAGGAGTTGAAGCGTCGTTTTTCTTCTGCCCCTGTGTTGTGCCAGCCAGATGTTTCGCTCCCGTTTCAGGACGAGGTTGATGCTTCTGAAATTGGAGCAGGGGCTGTTTTGTCGCAAAGAAGTTCTGATGGCTCGGTGATGAAACCATGTGCCTTCTTTTCTAGAAAATTCTCGCCTGCTGAGCGCAATTATGATGTTGGCAATCGAGAGTTGTTGGCCATGAAGTGGGCATTCGAGGAGTGGCGACATTGGCTTGAAGGAGCTAAACATCGCGTGGTGGTCTTGACGGATCACAAGAATTTGACTAATCTCGAGTCTGCCAAACGGTTGAATCCTAGACAGGCTCGATGGTCACTCTTTTTCTCCCGTTTTGATTTTGTGGTTTCATACCTTCCGGGATCTAAGAATGTGAAGGCTGATGCCCTGTCAAGGAGTTTTGTGCCTGACTCTCCGGGTGTTCCGGAGCCGGCGGGTATTCTTAAAGAGGGGGTAATTTTGTCTGCCATCTCCCCTGATTTGCGGCGCGTGCTGCAGAAGTTTCAGGCTGATAGACCTGACCGTTGTCCAACGGAGAAACTGTTTGTCCCTGATAGATGGACTAGTAGAGTTATCTCTGAGGTTCATTGTTCGGTGTTGGCTGGTCATCCTGGAATCTTTGGTACCAGAGATTTGGTGGCTAGATCCTTTTGGTGGCCTTCTTTGTCACGGGATGTGCGTTCTTTTGTGCAGTCCTGTGGGACTTGTGCTCGTGCTAAGCCCTGCTGTTCTCGTGCCAGTGGGTTGCTTTTGCCCTTGCCGGTCCCGAAGAGGCCCTGGACGTATATTTCCATGGATTTTATTTCTGATCTCCCTGTTTCTCAAAGGATGTCGGTCATTTGGGTGGTTTGTGATCACTTCTCTAAGATGGTCCATTTGGTACCCTTGTTTAAATTGCCTTCCTCCTCTGATTTGGTGCCATTGTTTTTCCAGCATGTGGTTCGTTTGCATGGCATTCCGGAGAACATCGTCTCGGACAGAGGTTCCCAGTTTGTTTCGAGGTTTTGGCGGTCCTTTTGTGCTAAGATGGGCATTGATTTGTCGTTTTCTTCGGCTTTCCATTCTCAGACTAATGGCCAAACCGAACGAACTAATCAGACTTTGGAAACATATCTGAGATGCTTTGTTTCTGCTGATCAGGATGATTGGGTGTCCTTCTTGCCTTTGGCTGAGTTCGCCCTTAATAATCGGGCCAGCTCGGCTACTTTGGTTTCTCCTTTTTTCTGTAATTCTGGTTTCCATCCTCGTTTCTTTTCAGGGCAGGTTGAGCCTTCGGACTGTCCTGGTGTGGATACTGTGGTGGACAGGTTGCAGCAGATTTGGACTCATGTGGTGGACAATTTGACATTGTCCCAGGAGAAGGCTCAACATTTCGCTAACCATCGGCGCTGTGTTGGTCCCCGACTTCGTGTTGGGGATTTGGTTTGGTTGTCATCTCGTCATGTTCCTATGAAGGTTTCCTCTCCTAAGTTTAAGCCTCGTTTCATTGGGCCATATAAGATTTCTGAAGTTCTTAATCCTGTGTCATTTCGTTTGGACCTTCCAGCTTCTTTTGCCATCCATAATGTATTCCATAGGTCGTTGTTGCGGAGATACGTGGCGCCTATGGTTCCCTCCGTTGATCCTCCTGCCCCGGTGTTGGTCGAGGGGGAGTTGGAGTATGTGGTGGAGAAGATTTTGGATTCTCGTGTTTCGAGACGGAAACTCCAGTACCTGGTCAAGTGGAAGGGTTATGGTCAGGAAGATAATTCCTGGGTTTTTGCCTCTGATGTTCATGCTGCCGATCTAGTTCGTGCCTTTCATTTGGCTCATCCTGATCGGCCTGGGGGCTCTGGTGAGGGTTCGGTGACCCCTCCTCAAGGGGGGGGGGGTACTGTTGTGAATTCTGTTGTCGGGCTCCCTCCTGTGGTCGTGAATGGTACTTCGGCGAGTTCTGTCCATGGACTCCCTCTGGTGGCTGTGAGTGGAGCTGCTGCTTCTGAGGTTCCTTCCACAGGTGACGTGATTTATCCTTTGGTTGGCTGCTCTATTTAACTCCACTCAGATCGTTACTCCATGCCAGCTGTCAATGTTCCTGCATTTGTTCAGTTCGCTCTTGGATCTTTCTGGTGACCTGTCTACTCCAGCAGAAGCTAAGTTCCTGCCAGTTATTATTTGTTCATTGTTGCCTTGTCCAGCTGGATATCATGATTTTGCCTTACTAGCTGGAAGCTCTGGGATGCAGAGTGGCATCTCCGCACCGTTAGTCGGTGCGGAGGTCTTTTTGCACACTCTGCGTGGTCTTTTGTAGTTTTTTGTGCTGACCGCAAAGATACCTTTCCTATCCTCTGTCTGTTTAGTAAGTCTGGCCTCCCTTTTCTGAAACCTGTTTCATTTCTGCGTTTGTGACTTTCATCTTTACTCACAGTCAATATATGTGGGGGGCTGCCTTTTCCTTTGGGGAATTTCTCTGAGGCAAGGTAGGCTTTATTTTCTATCTCTAGGGCTAGCTAGCTCTTAGGCTGTGAAGAGGCGTCTAGGGAGAGTCAGGAACGCTCCACGGCTATTTCTAGTTGTTGTGATAGGATTAGGGGTTGCGGTCAGCAGAGCTCCCACATCCCAGAGCTTGTCCTGTGTCAGTTTAACTATGAGGTTGTGCCGGGGGCTCCTAACCACCAGGTCCATAACAGTACAGCTGGCCCAAAGTATTAATGCATCTCAATAGAGGGATAAGAGAAGTTCTGAGACCATTTTTTTTTTCTTTGCACTGTGTTTTGTCTTTCTTTTCCCCTAAACCTTTGGGTGGTTCAGGACACAGGTGTAGATATGGACATTCAAGGTCTGTCCTCTTGTGTGGTTCATCTCACTGCAAGGGTACAAAACATTCAAGATTTTGTGGTTCAGAATCCGATGTTAGAGCCTAGAATTCCTATTCCTGATTTATTTTCTGGGGATAGATCTAGGTTCTTGAATTTCAAAAATAATTGTAAACTGTTTCTAGCTTTGAAACCCCGCTCCTCTGGTGACCCCGTTCAACAAGTAAAAATCATTATTTCTTTGTTGCGTGGTGACCCTCAAGACTGGGCATTTTCCCTTGCGCCAGGAGATCCTGCATTGCGTGATGTTGATGCGTTTTTTCTGGCGCTTGGATTGCTTTATGATGAACCAAATTCAGTGGATCAGGCAGAGAAAATCTTGCTGGCTTTGTGTCAGGGTCAGGATGAAGCGGAGGTGTACTGTCAGAAGTTTAGAAAGTGGTCTGTGCTTACTCAGTGGAATGAGTGTGCCCTGGCGGCAATTTTCAGAAAGGGTCTTTCTGAAGCCCTTAAGGATGTCATGGTGGGATTTCCCACGCCTGCTGGTCTGAATGAGTCTATGTCCTTGGCCATTCAGATCGATCGGCGCTTGCGTGAGCGCAAAGCTGTGCACCATTTGGCGGTATTCTCTGAGCATAGGCCTGAGCCTATGCAGTGTGATAGGACTTTGACCAGAGCTGAACGGCAAGAACACAGACGTCGGAATGGGCTGTGTTTTTACTGTGGTGAATCCACTCATGCTATTTCCGATTGTCCTAAGCGCACTAAGCGGTTCGCTAGGTCTGCCACCATTGGTACGGTACAGTCTAAATTTCTTTTGTCGTTACTCTTATTTGCTCTCTGTCGTCCTATTCTGTTATGGCATTTGTGGATTCAGGCGCTGCCCTGAATTTGATGGACTTGGAGTTTGCCAGGCGCTGTGGTTTTTTCTTGGAGCCCTTACAGTATCCTATTCCATTGAGAGGAATTGATGCTCCGCCTTTGGCCAAGAATAAGCCTCAGTACTGGACTCAATTGACCATGTGCATGGCTCCTGCACATCAGGAGGATATTCGCTTTTTGGTGTTGCATAATCTGCATGATGTGGTCGTTTTGGGGTTGCCATGGCTACAGGTCCATAATCCAGTGTTGGATTGGAGATCTATGTCTGTGTCCGGCTGGGGTTGTCAGGGGGTACATGGTGACGTTCCATTGTTGTCAATTTCGCCTTCCACTCCTTCTGAAGTCCCTGAGTTTTTATCAGATTACCGGGATGTATTTGAAGAGCCCAAATCCGGTGCCCTACCTCCTCATAGGGATTGCGATTGTGCTATTAATTTGATTCCTGGTAGTAAGTTTCCTAAGGGCCGACTGTTTAATTTATCTGTGCCAGAGCACGCCGCTATGCGGAGTTATATAAAGGAATCCTTGGAGAAGAGTCATATTCGCCCGTCGTCGTCACCATTGGGAGCAGGGTTCTTTTTAGTGGCCAAGAAGGATGGCTCTTTGAGACCTTGTATTGATTACCGCCTTCTCAATAAGATCACAGTCAAATTTCAGTATCCTTTGCCGCTGCTGTATAATTTGTTTGCTCGGATTAAGGGGGCTAGTTGGTTCACCAAGATAGATCTTCGAGGGGCGTATAATCTTGTGCGAATTAAACAGGGCGATGAATGGAAAACAGCATTTAATACGCCCGAGGGCCATTTTGAGTACCTGGTTATGCCATTCGGGCTTTCAAAAGCTCCATCTGTGTTTCAGTCCTTTATGCATGACATCTTCCGAGAGTACCTGGATAGATTCATGTTTGTATATTTGGATGACATTTTGGTCTTTTCGGATGATTGGGAGTCTCGTGAAGCAGGTCAGAATGGTGTTCCAGGTCCTTCGTGCGAATTCCTTGTTTGTGAAGGGGTCAAAGTGTCTCTTTGGAGTTCAGAAGGTTTCATTTTTGGGTTTCATTTTTTCCCCTTCTACTATCGAGATGGACCCTGTTAAAGTTCAGGCCATTTATGATTGGACTCGGCCGACATCTGTAAAGAGCCTGCAGAAGTTCCTGGGCTTTGCTAATTTTTACCGTCGCTTCATCGCTAATTTTTCTAGTATTGCTAAACTGTTGACTGATTTGACCAAGAAAGGTGCTGATGTGGTCAATTGGTCCTCTGCGGCTGTAGAGGCTTTTCAGGAGTTGAAGCGTCGTTTTTCTTCTGCCCCTGTGTTGTGCCAGCCAGATGTTTCGCTCCCGTTTCAGGACGAGGTTGATGCTTCTGAAATTGGAGCAGGGGCTGTTTTGTCGCAAAGAAGTTCTGATGGCTCGGTGATGAAACCATGTGCCTTCTTTTCTAGAAAATTCTCGCCTGCTGAGCGCAATTATGATGTTGGCAATCGAAAGTTGTTGGCCATGAAGTGGGCATTCGAGGAGTGGCGACATTGGCTTGAAGGAGCTAAACATCGCGTGGTGGTCTTGACAGATCACAAGAATTTGACTAATCTCGAGTCTGCCAAACGGTTGAATCCTAGACAGGCTCGATGGTCACTCTTTTTCTCCCGTTTTGATTTTGTGGTTTCATACCTTCCGGGATCTAAGAATGTGAAGGCTGATGCCCTGTCAAGGAGTTTTGTGCCTGACTCTCCGGGTGTTCCGGAGCCGGCGGGTATTCTTAAAGAGGGGGTAATTTTGTCTGCCATCTCCCCTGATTTGCGGCGCGTGCTGCAGAAGTTTCAGGCTGATAGACCTGACCGTTGTCCAACGGAGAAACTGTTTGTCCCTGATAGATGGACTAGTAGAGTTATCTCTGAGGTTCATTGTTCGGTGTTGGCTGGTCATCCTGGAATCTTTGGTACCAGAGATTTGGTGGCTAGATCCTTTTGGTGGCCTTCTTTGTCACGGGATGTGCGTTCTTTTGTGCAGTCCTGTGGGACTTGTGCTCGGGCTAAGCCCTGCTGTTCTCGTGCCAGTGGGTTGCATTTGCCCTTGCCGGTCCCGAAGAGGCCCTGGACGTAAATTTCCATGGATTTTATTTCTGATCTCCCTGTTTCTCAAAGGATGTCGGTCATTTGGGTGGTTTGTGATCGCTTCTCTAAGATGGTCCATTTGGTACCCTTGTTTAAATTGCCTTCCTCCTCTGATTTGGTGCCATTGTTTTTCCAGCATGTGGTTCGTTTGCATGGCATTCCGGAGAACATCGTCTCGGACAGAGGTTCCCAGTTTGTTTCGAGGTTTTGGCGGTCCTTTTGTGCTAAGATGGGCATTGATTTGTCTTTTTCTTCGGCTTTCCATCCTCAGACTAATGGCCAAACCGAACGAACTAATCAGACTTTGGAAACATATCTGAGATGCTTTGTTTCTGCTGATCAGGATGATTGGGTGTCCTTCTTGCCTTTGGCTGAGTTCGCCCTTAATAATCGGGCCAGCTCGGCTACTTTGGTTTCTCCTTTTTTCGGTAATTCTGGTTTCCATCCTCGTTTCTTTTCAGGGCAGGTTGAGCCTTCGGACTGTCCTGGTGTGGATACTGTGGTGGACAGGTTGCAGCAGATTTGGACTCATGTGGTGGACAATTTGACATTGTCCCAGGAGAAGGCTCAACATTTCGCTAACCACCGGCGCTGTGTTGGTCCCCGACTTCGTGTTGGGGATTTGGTTTGGTTGTCATCTCGTCATGTTCCTATGAAGGTTTCCTCTCCTAAGTTTAAGCCTCGTTTCATTGGGCCATATAAGATTTCTGAAGTTCTTAATCCTGTGTCATTTCGTTTGGACCTTCCAGCTTCTTTTGCCATCCATAATGTATTCCATAGGTCGTTGTTGCGGAGATACGTGGCGCCTATGGTTCCCTCCGTTGATCCTCCTGCCCCGGTGTTGGTCGAGGGGGAGTTGGAGTATGTGGTGGAGAAGATTTTGGATTCTCGTGTTTCGAGATGGAAACTCCAGTACCTGGTCAAGTGGAAGGGTTATGGTCAGGAAGATAATTCCTGGGTTTTTGCCTCTGATGTTCATGCTGCCGATCTAGTTCGTGCCTTTCATTTGGCTCATCCTGATCGGCCTGGGGGCTCTGGTGAGGGTTCGGTGACCCCTCCTCAAGGGGGGGGGTACTGTTGTGAATTCTGTTGTCGGGCTCCCTCCTGTGGTCGTGAATGGTACTTCGGCGAGTTCTGTCCATGGACTCCCTCTGGTGGCTGTGAGTGGAGCTGCTGCTTCTGAGGTTCCTTCCACAGGTGACGTGATTTATCCTCTGGTTGGCTGCTCTATTTAACTCCACTCAGATCGTTACTCCATGCCAGCTGTCAATGTTCCTGCATTTGTTCAGTTCGCTCTTGGATCTTTCTGGTGACCTGTCTACTCCAGCAGAAGCTAAGTTCCTGCCAGTTATTATTTGTTCATTGTTGCCTTGTCCAGCTGGATATCATGATTTTGCCTTACTAGCTGGAAGCTCTGGGATGCAGAGTGGCATCTCCGCACCGTTAGTCGGTGCGGAGGTCTTTTTGCACACTCTGCGTGGTCTTTTGTAGTTTTTTGTGCTGACCGCAAAGATACCTTTCCTATCCTCTGTCTGTTTAGTAAGTCTGGCCTCCCTTTGCTGAAACCTGTTTCATTTCTGCGTTTGTGACTTTCATCTTTACTCACAGTCAATATATGTGGGGGGCTGCCTTTTCCTTTGGGGAATTTCTCTGAGGCAAGGTAGGCTTTATTTTCTATCTCTAGGGCTAGCTAGCTCTTAGGCTGTGAAGAGGCGTCTAGGGAGAGTCAGGAACGCTCCACGGCTATTTCTAGTTGTTGTGATAGGATTAGGAGTTGCGGTCAGCAGAGCTCCCACATCCCAGAGCTTGTCCTGTGTCAGTTTAACTATCAGGTCGTGCCGGGTGCTCCTAACCACCAGGTCCATAACAGGCGCCCTCATATGAACTCGAGCCTGGAAGCTTTCTAGGAAAGTTCCCACGCTCGAGGAACAACCAGCAGAGGGCGCCTCACCGCAAATGAAGGTAAATATAGGTCATTGACCTACTTTACCTTCATTCTCCGGGGTTTTGCAGGCAGGAGCAGCGCTGCATTAGCAGAGCTCCTGGCTGCAAAATGTTTTAACCCCTTCAGATGGATTTACATCGTGGGACCTTACAGATCTTCGGAAGGTATGTATATTGTTGGTTTATTATTTTTACTTTGTTACAGAGCGAGGGTCTTCAGAAGGATTGAGCGTAGAATAAATTATTACAACAACCTTTGTTTTTATTTCAATAAAATAATTTTTAATAATGTGTGTTTGTTTTTTTTAACCCTTTACTAGTATTGGATTAATAATGGATAGGTGTCATAATTGACGCCTCTCCATTATTAATTTGGCTTAATGTCACCTTACAATAGCAAGGTGACATTAACCCTTCATTACCCCATATCCCACCGCTACACGGGAATGGGAAGAGAGTGGCCAAGTGCCAGAATAGGCGCATCTTCCAGATGTGCCTTTTCTGGGGTGGCTGGGGGCAGATGTTTTTAGCCAGGGGGGGGGGCCAATAACCGTGGACCCTCTCCAGGCTATTAATATCTGCCCTCAGTCACTGGCTTTACTACTCTGGCGGAGAAAATTGTGCGGGAGCCCACGCCAATTTTTTCCGCCATTTAACCCTTTATTTTAATAGCTAGAACGGCCAAATTTTGCATATACACACTACTAACAGTAGTGTGGAATATGCAAAAAAATGGTGATATGAGATGGTTTACTGTATGTAAACCAGGTCTCATATCATGTCGGGTTTTAGGAAGGAGATAGGAAAAGCCGGCAATTGAATTACCGGCTTTAAAGCTATCTAGCGCTGTATGAAGTAATAATATATATACATATATGTGTCTACTGACATATATATATATATATATATATATATATACAGTATTTATGTTGTTTTTTTGTTGTTTTTTTTACACATGGATCTCTTGTATAGCCGTATGTCGGTTTTGCAAGCCTGCGAGAAAAACACGCAGTACGGATGCCATACAGATTACATACCGAGGATGCCTTGCGCAAAAAACGCTGAAACACCCTGCCTACGGAGGAGATACGGACCACTATTTTGGGGACTTTTCAGCGTATTACGGCCGTAATATACGGACCGTATTGTCTTACGCTGAGTGTGACGCCAGCCTTCTTCTGTCTCCACACCCTCCATGCACACGATAACTGCACTTGATACTTGACTATTGCACTTAAACACACGGGCTGATGACCAGATCATGCAGCTTTATATGAAAATCCCTATCTACTATATAATTGTCTAAGGGTCACTTCCGTCTGTCTGTCTTTCTGTCACAGATATTCATTGGTCGCGGCCTCTGTCATGGAAATCCAAGTCGCTGATTGGTCGTGGCAAAACGCCCACGACCATTGCCACGACCAATCAGTGACGGGCGCAGTCCGGCGGCAACATGGCCGCTCCTTCCTCCCCGTATTCAGTGCCCGCTCCATACTCCCCTCCAGTCAGCGCTCACACAGGGTTAATGGCAGCGATAATGGAGCACGTTATGCCGCGGTGTAACGCACTCCATGAACGCTGCTATTAACCCTGTGTGACCAACTTTTTTACTATTGATGCTGCCTATGCAACATCAATAGTAAAAAGATCAAATGTTAAAAATAATAAAAAAAATAAAAAATCATCATATACTCACCTTCCGGCGCCTTTCCTGCTCGCAACGCTCCGGTGACCGGTCCATGCATTGCGATCTCGCGACATGATGACGTAGCAGTCTCGCGAGACCGCTACTTCATCATCTCGCGAGATCGCAATGCACTCCTGAGACCGGAGCGCGCGAGGTGCGTCGGTAAACGCTTCCTGGATCCAGGGGCCAACGGAAGGTGAGTATATAACTATTTTTTATTTTAATTCTTTTTTTTAACTGGGATATGATGCCCACATTGCTATATACTACGCGGGCTGTGCAATATACTACGCGGGCTGTGCAATATACTACGCGCGCTGGGCAATATACTACGCGGGCTGGGCAATATACTACGCGAGCTGGGCAATATACTACACGGGCTGTGCAATATACTACGCGGGCTGTGCAATATACTACGTGGCTGTGCAATATACTACGCGTGCTGGGCAATATACTACGCGCGCTGGGCAATATACTATGCGGGCTGTGCAATATACTACGCGCGCTTGGCAATCTACTACACGGGCTGTCCAATATACTAGGCGCGTTGGGCAATATACTACGCGCACTGGGCAATATACTACACGGGCTGTGCAATATACTACACGACTGGGCAATATACTACGTGACTGGGCAATATACTACGTGACTGGGCAATATACTACGTGGCTGGGCAATATAGTATGTGGCTGGGCAAAATACTACGTGACTGGGCAATATACTACGTGGCTGGGCAATATACTACGTGTCTGGGCAATATACTACATGGCTGGGCAATATACTATGTGGCTGGGCAATATAGTACGTGACTGGGCAATATACTATGTGGCTGGGCAATATACTACGTGGCTGGGCAATATACTATGTGGCTGGGCAATATAGTACGTGACTGGGCAATATACCACATGACTGGGCAATATAGTACGTGACTGGGCAATATACTACGTGACTGGGCAATATACTAAGTGGCTGGGCAATATAGTACGTGGCTGGGCAATATACTACGTGGCTGGGCAATATACTACGTGGCTGGGCAATATACTACGTGGCTGAGCAATATAGTACATGACTGGGCAATATACTATGTGGTTGGGCAATATACTACGTGGACATGCATATTCTAAAATACCCGATGCGTTAGAATCGGGCCACCATCTAGTTTATTATAATTGCCAGACCTGAAATAAGCACTTTTCACCTATTGTGTCCCCCCCATTTCCTTGTAGATTGTAAGCTTGCGAGCAGGGACCTCACCCCTAATGTCACTCTTTAAATTGTCTTAACTTGTATTGCATTTATTGTGTGTACATGTCCCCGCTTAACTGTAAAGTGCTGTGGAATATGTTGCCGCTATATAAATAAAAATTATTATTATTATCACATATTAGTTAATAAGATAAGACGAGCATGGTCATCTTATGTTGCTTTAATTATTGTATTGTTAACCCCTTCCCGACCCATGACGCCACGTAGGCGTCATGAAAGTCGGTGCCAATCCGACCCATGACGCCTATGTGGCGTCATGGAAAGATCGCGTCCCTGCAGATCGGGTGAAAGGGTTAACTCCCATTTCACCCGATCTGCAGGGACAGGGGGAGTGGTAGTTTAGCCCAGGGGGGGTGGCTTCACCCCCTCGTGGCTACGATCACTCTGATTGGCTGTTGAAAGTGAAACTGCCAATCAGAGCGATTTGTAATATTTCACCTATTATAACTGGTGAAATATTACAATCCAGCCATGGCCGATGCTGAAATATCATCGGCCATGGCTGGAAATACTAATGTGCCCCCACCCCACCCCACCGATCGCCCCCCCAGCCCCCCGATCTGGCCGGTACACTGCTCCGGCTCCCCTCCGTCCAGTGCTCCGCTCCCCCCCGTGCTCTTGTCCGCTCCCCCCGTGCTCCAATCACCCCCCCGTGCTCCAATCACCCCCCCTGCACTCCGATCCACCCCCCCGTGCTCCGTTCCACCCCCCCGTGCTCCGTTCCAGCCCCCCCGTGCTCCGTTCCACGCCCCCCGTGCTCCGTTCCACGCCTGCCGCGCTCCGATTCCCCCCCCATGCTCCGATCCCCCCCCCCCGTGCTCCCCCCCCTACCCCATCATACTTACCGATCCTGCGGGGCTCCGTCCGTCTTCTCCCTGAGCGCCGCCATCTTCCAAAATGGCGGGCGCATGCGCAGTGCGCCCGCCGAATCTGCCGGCCGGCAGATTCGTTCCAAAGTACATTTTGATCACTGAGATAGATTATATCTCAGTGATCAAAATAAAAAAAATAATAAATGACCCCCCCCCCTTTGTCACCCCCATAGGTAGGGACAATAAAAAAATAAAGAAATATTTTTTTTTCCACTAATGTTAGAATAGGGTTAGGGTTAGGGGTAGGGTTAGGGCTAGGGTTAGGGTTTCGGTATGTGCACACGTATTCTGGTCCTCTGCGGATTTTTCCGCTGCGGATTTGATAAATCCGCAGTGCTAAACCGCTGCGGATTTATGGCGGATTTACCGCGTTTTTTTCTGCGCATTTCACTGCGGTTTTACAATTGCGATTTTCTATTTGAGCAGTTGTAAAACCGCTGCGGAATCCGCACAAAGAAGCGACATGCTGCGGAATGTAAACCGCTGCGTTTCCGTGCAGTTTTTCCGCAGCATGTGTACAGCGATTTTTGTTTCCCGTAGGTTTACATTGAACTGTAAACTCATGGGAAACTGCTGCGGATCCGCAGCGTTTTCCGCAGCGTGTGCACATACCTTTAGAATTAGGCTATGTGCACACGGTGCGGATTGGCCGCTGCGGATTCGCAGCAGTGTTCCATCAGGTTTACAGTAGCATGTAAACATATGAAAAACCAAATCCGCTGTGCCCATGGTGCGGAAAATACCGCGCGGAAACGCTGCGTTGTATTTTCCGCAGCATGTCAATTCTTTGTGCGGATTCCGCAGCGTTTTACACCTGTTCCTCAATAGGAATCCGCAGGTGAAATCCGCACAAAATACACTGGAAATCCGCGGAAAATCCGCAGGTAAAACGCAGTGCCTTTTACCCGCGGATTTTTCAAAAATGATGCTGAAAAATCTCACACGAATCCGCAACGTGGGCACATGGCCTTAGGGTTAGGGTTGGAATTAGGGTTATGGCTACAGTTGGGATTAGGGTTAGGGGTGTGTTGGGGTTAGGGTTGTGATTAGGGTTATGGCTACAGTTGGGATTAGGGTTAGGGGTGTGGGGGGGTTAGTGTTGGAGTTAGAATTGAGGGGTTTCCACTGTTTAGGCACATCAGGGGGTCTCCAAACGCAACATGGCGCCACCATTGATTCCAGCCAATCTTGTATTCAAAAAGTCAAATGGTGCTCCCTCAATTCCGAGCCCCGACGTGTGCCCAAACAGTGGTTTACCCCCACATATGGGGTACCAGCATACTCAGGATAAATTGCGCAACAATTACTGGGGTCCAGTTTCTCCTGTTACCCTTGTGAAAATAAAGAAATGCTTGCTAAAACATCATTTTTGAGGAAAGAAAAATGATTTTTTATTTTCACGGCTCTGCGTTGTAAACGTCTGTGAAGCACTTGGGGGTTCAAAGTGCTCACCACATATCTAGATTAGTTCCTTGGGGGGTCTAGTTTCTAAAATGGGGTCACTTGTGGGGGGTTTCTACTGTTTAGGCACACCAGGGGCTCTGCAAACGCAATGTGACGCCCGCAGACCATTCCATCAAAGTCTGCATTTCAAAAGTCACTACTTCCCTTCTGAGCCCCGACGTGTGCCCAAACAGTGGTTTACCCCAACACATGGGGTATGAGCGTACTCAGGAGAAACTGGACAACAACTTTTGGGGTCCAATTTCTCCTGTAACCCTTGGGAAAATAAAAAATTCTGGGCTAAATAATTATTTTTGAGGAAAGAAAACGTATTTATTATTTTCACGGCTCTGCATTATAAACTTCTATGAAGCACTTGGGGGTTCAAAGTGCTCACCACACATCTAGATAAGTTCCTTTCGGGGTCTAGTTTCCAAAATGGGGTCACTTGTGGGGGGTTTCTACTGTTTAGGCACATCAGGGGCTCTGCAAACGCAACGTGACGCCCGCAGAGCATTCCATCAAAGTCTGCATTTCAAAACGTCACTACTTCAATTCCGAGCCCCGGCATGTGCCCAAACAGTAGTTTACCCCCACATATGGGGTATCACCGTACTCAGGAGAAACTGGACAACAAATATTGGGGTCAAATTTCTCCTGTTACCCTTGGGAAAATTAAAAAATTCTGGGCTAAATAATTATTTTTGAGGAAAGAAAACGTATTTATTATTTTCACGGCTCTGCATTATAAACTTCTGTGAAGCACTTGGGGGTTCAAAGTGCTCACCACACATCTAGATAAGTTCCTTTCGGGGTCTAGTTTCCAAAATGGGGTCACTTGTGGGGGGTTTCTACTGTTAAGCCACATCAGGGGCTCTGCAAACACAACGTGACGCCCACAGAGCATTCCATCAAAGTCTGCATTTCAAAACGTCACTACTTCACTTCCGAGCCTCGGCATGTGCCCAAACAGTGGTTTACCCCCACATATGGGGTATCAGCGTACTCAGGAGAAACTGGACAACAACTTTTGGGATCTAATTTCTCCTGTAACCCTTGGGAAAATAAAAAATTCTGGGCTAAATAATTATTTTTGAGGAAAGAAAACGTATTTATTATTTTCACGGCTCTGCATTATAAACTTCTATGAAGCACTTGGGGGTTCAAAGTGCTCACCACACATCTAGATAAGTTCCTTTCGGGGTCTAGTTTCCAAAATGGGGTCACTTGTGGGGGGTTTCTACTGTTAAGCCACATCAGGGGCTCTGCAAACGCAACGTGACGCCCACAGAGCATTCCATCAAAGTCTGCATTTCAAAATGTCACTACTTCACTTCCGAGCCCCGGCATGTGCCCAAACAGTGGTTTACCCCCACATATGGGGTATCAGCGTACTCAGGAGAAACTGGACAACAACTTTTGGGGTCAAATTTCTCCTGTTACCCTTTGCAAAATAAAAAATTGCAGGCTAAAAGATCATTTTTGAGAAAATAATTATTTTTTTTTATTTTCATGGCTCTGCGTTATAAACTTCTGTGAAGCACTTGGGGGTTCAAAGTCCTCACCACACATCTAGATTAGTTCCTTTGGGGGTCTAGTTTCCAAAATGGGGTCATTTCTGGGGGATCTCCAATGTTTAGGCACACAGGGGCTCTCCAAACGTGACATGGTGTCCGCTAATGATTGGAGCTAATTTTCCATTTAAAAAGCCAAATGGCGTGCCATCCCTTCCGAGCCCTGCCGTGCGCCCAAACAGTGGTTTACCCCCACATATGGGGTATCAGCGTACTCAGGACAAACTGGACAACAATATTTGGGGTCCAATTTCTCCTATTATCCTTGGCAAAATAGGAAATTCCAGGCTAAAAAATCATTTTTGAGGAAAGAAAAATTATTTTTTATTTTCATGGCTCTGCGTTATAAACTTCTGTGAAGCACCTGGGGGTTTAAAGTGCTCAATATGCATCTAGATAAGTTCCTTGGGGGGTCTAGTTTCCAAAATGGGGTCACTTGTGGGGGAGCTCCAATGCATAGGCACACAGGGGCTCTCCAAACGCGACATGGTGTCCGCTAACAATTGGAGCTAATTTTCCATTCAAAAAGTCAAATGGCGCGCCTTCCCTTCCGAGCCCTGCCGTGTGCCCAAACAGTGGTTTACCCCCACATATGAGGTATCGGCGTACTCGGGAGAAATTGCCCAACAAATTTTATGATCCATTTTATCCTACTGCCCATGTGAAAATGAAAAAATTGAGGCGAAAAGAATTTTTTTGTGAAAAAAAAGTACTTTTTCATTTTTACAGATCAATTTGTGAAGCACCTGAGGGTTTAAAGTGCTCACTAGGCATCTAAATAAGTTCCTTGGGGGGTCTAGTTTCCAAAATGGGGTCACTTGTGGGGGAGCGCCAATGTTTAGGCACACAGGAGCTCTCCAAACGTGACATGGTGTCCGCTAACGATGGAAATAATTTTTCATTCAAAAAGTCAAATGGCGCTCCTTCCCTTCCGAGCCTTACCATGTGCCCAAACAGTGGTTTACCCCCACATATGAGGTATCGGCGTACTCAGGAGAAATTGCCCAACACATTTTAGCATCCATTTTATCCTGTTGCCCATGTGAAAATGAAAAAATTGAGGCTAAAAGAATTTTTTTGTGAAAAAAAAGTACTTTTTCATTTTTACGGATCAATTTGTGAAGCACCTGGGGGTTCAAAGTGCTCACTATGCATCTAGATAAGTTCCTTGGGGCGTCTAGTTTCCAAAATGGGGTCACTTGTGGGGGAGCTCCAATTTTTAGGCACACGGGGGCTCTCCAAACGTGACATGGTGTCCGCTAAAGAGTGGAGCCAATTTTTGATTCAAAAAGTCAAATGGCGCTCCTTCCCTTCCAAGCCCTGCCGTGCGCCCAAACAGTGGTTTACCCCCACATATGAGGTATCAGCGTACTCAGGACAAATTGGACAACAACTTTCGTGGTTCAGTTTCTCCTTTTACCATTGGGAAAATAAAAAAATTGTTGCTAAAAGATAATTTTTGTGACTAAAAAGTTAAATGTTCATTTTTTCCTTCCATGTTGCTTCTGCTGCTGTGAAGCACCTGAAGGGTTAATAAACTTCTTGAATATGGTTTTGAGTACCTTGAGGGGTGCAGTTTTTAGAATGGTGTCACTTTTGGGTATTTTCAGCCATATAGACCCCTCAAACTGACTTCAAATGTGAGGTGGTCCCTAAAAAAAATGGTTTTGTAAATTTCGTTGTAAAAATGACAAATCGCTGGTCAAATTTTAACCCTTATAACTTCCTAACAAAAAAAAATTTTGTTTCCAAAATTGTGCTGATGTAAAGTAAACATGTGGGAAATGTTATTTATTAACTATTTTGTGTCACATATCTCTCTGGTTTAACAGAATAAAAATTCAAAATGTGAAAATTGCGAAATTTTCAAATTTTTCGCCAAATTTCCGTTTTTATCACAAATAAACGCAGAATTTATTGACCTAAATTTACCACTAACATGAAGCCCAATATGTCACGAAAAAACAATCTCAGAACCACTAGAATCCGTTGAAGCGTTCCTGAGTTATTACCTCATAAAGGGACACTGGTCAGAATTGCAAAAAACGGCAAGGTCTTTAAGGTTAAAATAGGCTGGGTCATGAAGGGGTTAATATTGTTACCTATGACTGTTGTGTTTGAAACTGTTAAACTGTAAAGCCCTGCGGAATATGTTGGCGCTATATAAATAATGATTATTATTATTATTAGTTATAGTCTATGATTTCATGATTTGGCTGAGAATACGGAGATGGGGAGCACATTCTCATCTCCCCCTTTATCAGTCAAGTTATTGAGCAGGATAACTTAACCCCTTAACGACCACCGATACGCCTTTTAACGGCAGCCGCTAAGGGTACTTAAACCACAGCGCCGTTAATTAACGGCGCTGTCGAAAAAGTAAATAGCGCCCCCCAGAGTCGGATTTTCTCCGGGGTCTCGGCTGCCGGGGGTAGCCGAGACCCCAGAGAACATGATTCGGTGTTTTTTTTACCGACCCCGCATTTGCGATCGCCGTTAATTAACCGTTTTTCCGGCGATCGCAAAAAAAAAAAAAAACGCGATATCTTTTTAATTTCTCTGTCCTCCGATGTGATCGCACATCAGAGGACAGAGAAATGGGGTCCCAGGTAGCCCCCAATACTTACTTGTCTCCCGCGGTGCTCCTCGTGGCTCCCGATGGGCCCCGCCATCTTCAAAATGGCGGGCGCATGCGCAGTGCGCCCGCCGGCCGGCACCGGGAGAATCTTTGGGGTCTCGGCTGCCGGGGGTAGCCGAGACCCCAAAGAACATGATCGGGGTCGGTTTTACCGATCCCTGTTCTGCGATCGCCGGTAATTAACTGTTTACCGGCGACCGCAAAAAAAAAAAAAGCAAAGTGTAATTCTCTGTCCTCTGATGTGATCGCACATCAGAGGACAGAGAAATAGGAGGATTCCGAGACCCTATTATACTCACCAGTGTCCCTGGGTCCTCCTGCTGCTCCTCCTGGTCTTCTTGGCAAAAGAAAATGGTGGGCGCATGCGCAGTGCGCCCGCCATCTGTCGCCATCTGCCGGCCGGCGGAAGAAGAGCAATTGGGGCTAAAATTAGGGTTAGGGTTAGGGCTAGGGTTAGGGCTAGGGTTAGGGTTGGGGCTAAATTTAGGGTTAGGGTTAGGGTTGGGGCTAAATTCAGGGTTAGGGTTGGGGCTAAATTTAGGGTTAGGGTTGGGGCTAAATTTAGGGTTAGGGTTGGGGCTAAATTTAGGGTTAGGGTTGGGGCTAAATTTAGGGTTAGGGTTCTTTCACACTTATGTCGGTACGTCGCAATGCGTCGGCCCGACATACCGACGCACGTTGTAAAAATTGCACAACGTGGGCAGCGGATGTAGTTTTTCAACGCATCCGCTGCCCAATCTATGTCCTGGGGAGGAGGGGGCTGAGTTACGGCCACGCATGCGCGGTCAGAAATGGCGGACGCGACGTACAAAAAAACGTTACATTGAACGTTTTTTGTGCCGACGGTCCGCCAAAACACAACTGATCCAGTGCACGACGGACGCGACGTGTGGCCATCCGTCACGATCCGTCGGCAATACAAGTCTATGGGCAAAAAACGCATCCTGCGGGCACATTTGCAGGATCCGTTTTTTGTCCAAAACGACGGATTGCGACGGATGCCAAACGACGCAAGTGTGAAAGTAGCCTTAGGGCTAGGGTTAGGGTTGGGGGCTAAAGTTAGGGCTACGGTTGGGGCTAAAGTTAGGGTTAGAGTTGGGATTAGGGTTAGGGTTTGGATTAGGGTTGGTATTAGGGTTAGGGTTGGCATTAGGGTTACGCTTGGGATTAGGGTTAGGTTTGTGATTAGGGTTAAGGTTAGGGTTGTGATTAGGGGTGTATTGGGATTAGGGTTAGGTTTGAGGTTAGGGTTGAGATTAGGATTAGGGGTGTGTTGGATTTAGGGTTTTGATTAGGGTTATGGTTAGGGTTGACATTAGGGCTGTTTTGGGGTAAGGGTTGTGATTATCGTTAGGGTTAGTGATTAGGATTATGGATCGGGTTGGGATTAGGGTTAGGGGTGTGTTGGGGTTAGGGTTTGAGCTAGAATTGGGGGGTTTCCACTGTTTAGTTACATCAGGGGGTCTCCAAACACGACAGCCAATTTTGCGCTCAAAAAGTCAAATGGTGCTCCCTCCCTTCTGAGCCCAAACAGTGGGTTACCCCCACATATGGAGCATCAGCGTACTCGGGATAAATTGGACAACAACTTTTGGGGTCCAATTTTTCCTGTTACCCTTGTGAAAATAAAAACTTGGGGGCTACAAAATCTTTTTTGTGGAAAAAAAAAATATTTTTTTATTTTCACGACTCTGCATTCTAAACTTCTGTGAAGCACTTGGGCATTCAAAGTTCTCACCACACATCTAGATAAGTTCCTTGGGGGGTCTAGTTTCCAAAACGGGGTCACTTGTGGGGGGTTACTACTGTTTAAGTACATCAGGGGCTCTGCAAACGCAACATAACGCCCACAGACCATTCTATCTAAGTCTGCATTCCAAAACGGCGCTCCTTCCCTTCCAAGCTCTGCCGTGCGCCCAAACAGTGGTTTACCCCCACATATGGGGCATCAGTGTACTCGGGATAAATTAGACAACAACTATTGCGGTCCAATTTCTGCTGTTACCCTTGTGAAAATAAGAATTTGGGGGCTACAATATCTTTTTTGTGGAAAAAAAAATATTTTTTATTTTCACGACTCTGCATTCTAAACTTCTGTGAAGCACTTGGGCATTCAAAGTTCTCACCACACATTTAGATAAGTTCCATGGTGGGTATAGTTTCCAAAATGGGGTCACTTGTGGGGGGTTTCTACTGTTTAGGCACATCAGGGGCTCTCCAAACGCGACATGGCGTCCGATCTAAATTCCAGACAATTCTACATTGAAAAAGTAAAACGGCACTCCTTCTCTTCCAAGCTCTGCGGTGCGCCCAAACAGTGGTTTACCCCCACATATTGGGTATCGACGTACTCAGGAGAAATTGCACTACAACTTTTGTGGTCTAATTTCTCCTGTTACCCTTGTGAAAATAAAAATTTGGGGGCAAAAAGATCATGTTTGTAGAAAAAAATGCGATTTTTTATTTTCACGGCTCAACGTTATAAACTTCTGTGAAGCACATGGGGGTTCAAAGTGCTCACCACACATCTAGATAAGTTCCTTAAGGGGTCTAGTTTCCAAAACGGTGTCACTTGTGGGGGGTTTCCACTGTTGAGGCACATCAGGGGCTCTCCAAACGCGACGTGGCGTCCAATCTCAATTCCTGCCAATTCTACATTGAAAAAGTAAAACGGCGCTCCTTCACTTCCAAGTTCTGCGGTGCGCCCAAACAGCGGTTTACCCCCATATATGGGGTATTGGCGTATTCAGGAGAAATTGCATATCAAAATTTATGGTTACATTTCTGTTTTTACACTTGTGAAAATAAAAAAAATGGTTCTGAATTAAAATGTTTGCAAAAAAAAGTTAAATGTTCATTTTTTCCTTCCACATTGTTTCAGTTCCTGTGAAGCACGTAAAGGGTTAATAAACTTCTTGAATGTGGTTTTGAGAACCTTGAGGGGGGTGTTAGGAGTCAAGTTTCCTCTGCTGCACAGGGGGAATCTCGATCCGTGTCTGCTGCGGTCTCCCATTCAGTATCGGCCGCAGTGGGCTCTGCTCAGCGGAGACGTCGCTCCCAGCGTCTCGCTGGGGCTGATTCGGTGCATAGGGTCACTACTGCCTTTTCTGGCTTTCCTATGGTACCCTGCACTGATCTGCGGCGAGCGAGCCTCTCTGGGACTAAGTCCTTGTTTACTCACACTGAGCATGCCCAGGGCAGGGTCTCCCATTGGAGGTCGAGGGCCACATGTTCGGTCACATGCTCAGGTGCTGCAGTACATTCCATTGGTCCTTCTGGAAGGTCCTGAAAGGGCAAAACATGCTCAGGTACTGCAGCACTTTCCATTGGTCCTTCTGGAAGGTCCTGAAAGGGCAAAAACTTCAGTAGCGGCTTCCTGTGCTGCAACTATATAAACTGCGCATGACCGCACGGCCATGCGCTAGTATTGTCTGAAGTTATGTGCTTTGCGCCAGTGTGGTCACATGTGTGTGTGTTCAGGGACCCGGCTGAAATAAGCCCCTAGAATGCTGGCTCCTCCGGCGAGGAGATTGAGTCTGTTTGTATTCAGGGACCCGGCTGAAATAAGCCCCTAGAATGCTGGCTCCTCCGGCGAGGAGTTTTGTGTATTTGTGTGACCACTGACTGCTCTCTGTTTGGGCAGTTAGCCTGTGCCTCTGTGGAGTCTAACAGGGCACAGTGCTTTCCTTTCACGGCTACTCAGTGAGTTAACTGAGTTAGTCTATACCGCCATATAGCTCCGCCGTTTGCTAGCAGCAGGTACTCCTGCACGGTGGACCCCGGGCTGCGAACGCACCAATATCAATAAACATCTCTATTTATTCGGTGCGTTCCGCTAGCCCTAACAGGGGGTAGTTTTTAGAATGGTGTCACACTTCATTATTTTCTATCATATAGACCCCTCAAAATGACTTCAAATGTGATGTGGTCCCTAAAAAAAAAAAGGTGTTGTAAAAATGAGAAATTGCTGGTCAACTTTTAACCCTTATAACTCCCTAACAAAAAAAAATTGATGTAAGGTAGACATGTGGGAAATGTTATTTATTAACTATTTTTCGTGACACATCTCTCTGATTTAAGGGCATAAAAATACAAAGTTTGAAAATTGCAAAATTGTAAAATTTTTTGCAATATTTCTGTTTTTTTCATAAATAATCGCAAGAAATATCGAAGAAATGTTACCACTAACATGAAGTACAATATGTCACGAAAAAACAATCTCAGAATCAGCGGGATCCGTTGAAGCGTTCCAGAGTTATAACCTCATAAAGTGACAGTGGTCAGAATTGCGAAAATTGGCTCGGTCATTAAGTACCAAATTGGCTCTGTCACTAAGGGGTTAAAGGAGACTGCTTTGAATGCCATATTCTTAGAACAGGAATTTTATGGCATCTAAGGAGCACAGTTGCACAGACTCATCCAGGCTTCAATAAATATGGAACAGATAGACAGCACACCCATCAGCTGTACAGTCATGGACAAAAATTTTGAGAATGAGACAAATATAAATTTTTCCAAAGTCTACTGCTTCATTTTTTCTAATGGCAATTTGCATATACTCCTGAATGTCAGAGTGATCAGCTTAGCAGCAATTACTGTACTTGCAAAGTCAATATTTGCCCAGAAAATGAACTTTAACCCCCAAAACACGTTTCAACATCATTGCAGTCCTGCCTTAAAAGGAGCAGCTAACATCGTTTTAGTGATTGATCCATTAACACAGGTGTGGGTGTTGATGAGGACAGGGCTGGCGATCAATCAGTCATGATTAAGTAAGAATGACATCACTGGACACTTTAAAAGGAGGCTGGTGCTTGGTATCATTGTTTCTCTTCAGTTAACCATGGTTATCTCTAAAGAAACATGTGCAGCCATCATTGCACTGCACAAAAATGGCCTAACAGGGAAGAGTATCACAGCTACAAAGATTGCACCTCAGTCAACAATCTATCGCATCATCAAGAACTTCAAGGAGAGAGCTTCCATTGTTGTCAAAAAGGCTCCAGAAAGACCAGCAAGCGCCAGGACCGTATCTTAAAACTGTTTCAGCTGCAGGATCGGACTACCAGCAGTGCCGAGCTTGCTCAGGAATGGCAGCAGGCTGGTGTGAGTGCTTCTGCACGCACTGTGAGGCGGAGACTCTTTGAGCAAGGCCTGGTTTCAAGGAGGGCAGCAAAGAAGCCACTTCTCTCCAGAAAAAACATCAGGGACTGACTGATATTCTGCAAAAGGTACAGGGAGTGGACTGCTGAGGACTGGGGCAAAGTCATTTTCTCTGATGAATCCCCTTTTCGATAGTTTGGGACATCTGGAAAACAGCTTATTCGGAGAAGAAGAGGTGAGCGCTACCACCAGTCTTGTCTCATGCCAACTGTAAAGCATTCTGAAACCATTCATGTGTGGGGTTGCTTCTCAGCCAAGGGAATCGGCTCACTCACAGTCTTGCCTAACAACACAGCCATGAATAAAGAATGGTACCAGAATGTCCTCCAAGAGCAACTTCTCCCAACCGTCCAAGAGCAGTTTGGCGCCCAACAATGCCTTTTCCAGCATGATGGAGCACCTTGCCATAAAGCAAAGGTGATAACTAAATGGCTCATGGAACAAAACATAGAGATTTTGGGTCCATGGCCTGGAAACTCCCCAGATCTTAATCCCATTGAGAACTTGATGTCAGTCATCAAGAGACGGGTGGACAAACAAAAAACAAAAAATTCTGGCAAAATGCAAGCATTGATTATGCAATAATGGACTGCTATCAGTCAGGATTTTGTCCAGAAGTTGATTGAGAGCATGCCAGGGAGAATTGCAGAGGTCTTGAAGAAGAAGGGTCAACACTGCAAATATTGACTTGCTGCATTAACTCATTCTAACTGTCAATATAACCTATTGGTACTCATAATATGATTGCAATTATATTTCTGTATGTGATATAAACATCAGACAAACACTAATAAAAACCAGAGGGCAGCAGATCATGTGAAAATATAATTTTGGTGTCATTCTCAAAAATTTTGGCCATGACTGTAGTTATACCTTAAAGAAGTTGTCCACTATTTGGGCAACTTCTTCTCATACCCTGCGCTTGGCCCCATAAAATAATAAAGCCTATAATCACCTCCCGTGCTGGATCCGTTCCCACAATGTCTGCAGTCTGTCTCCCAGTCCTCCCATGCTGCTGTTGTGACACGTTATGCTGGTGTCACTATCCCCACCTCCTGTCAAATTGAGCAGGAAGAGGAAGTCCAAGATCAGGTGGAGCCCGGACTTCCGCTTCATGTACAATTTGTCCGAAGGTGGAGACAGTGACGCCAGCACTGATTGGGGTCACATGTCACAACACCGCTCAGGACAGTGACTGTCGACACTTCCGGAACGGCGCTGGCCCGGGTGGTGACTATAGACTTTATTATTTTATTGGCGCCAAACATTTGATCATGAAGGTGGTAAGGATGGAAAGAATTAATGAAATGGTGCTGACATCCAGAGCCACGCCGGTGTTATACTGGAGAACTCATGAGGCTTTTGTGGACATTAACCAGTTTGCTCAACTTGTCCTGCTTTTGATAATAAAGATGAATAATAATTACTGCTTAGCTACAACTGACAGAACAATAAAAGGCAATGACTATTGATTGAACCCTGCACCCTGGAGGAGAAATTACATTTTTTAGCAATGATCTTGAAGATGAGCAATTGTCTATATAAGTACAGGTGCTTCTTACAAAATTAGAATATCATCAAAAAGTTAATTTATTTAAGTTCAATACAAATAGTGAAACTCATTATATAGAATCATTACAAAAATGTCATCTATTTCATGCGTTTATTTCTGTTAATGTTGATGATTATGACTTACAGCCAATGAAAACCTAAAAATCATTATCTCAGTAAATTAGAAAATTAACAAAGAAATACCTGCAAAGGCGTCCTAAGCATTTAAAAAAGTCCCTTAGACTAGTTCAGTAGGCTCCACAATCATGGGAAAGACTGCTGACTTGACAGATGTCTAGAAGGCAGTCACTGACACACTCCACAAGGAGGGTAAGCTACAAAAGGTCATTGCTAAAGAAGCTGGCTGTCCACAGAGTGCTGTATCCAAGCATATTAATGGAAAGTTGAGTGGAAGGAAAAAGTGTGGTAGAAAAAGGTGCACAAGCAACCGGTATAACCGCAGCCTTGAAAGGATTAAGAAAAGGCCATTCAAAAATGTGGGGGGAGATTCACAAGGAGTGGACTGCTGCTGGAGTCATTACTTCAAGAGCCACCACACACAGATGTATCCAGGACATGGGCTACAAGTGTCGCATTCCTTTTGTCAAGCCACTCATTACCAATAGACAATGCCAGAAGCGTCTTACCTGGGCCAAAGAGAAAAAGAACTGGACTGTTGTTCAGTGGCCCAAGGTGTTGTTTTCTGATGAAAGGAAATTTTGCATTTCATTTGGAAATCAAGGTCCCAGAGTCTGGAGGAAGAGTAGTGAGGCACACAATCCAAGCTGCTTGAGGTCTAGTGTGAACTTTCCACAATCAGTGATGGCTTGGGGAGCCATGTCATCTGCTGGTGTAGGTCCACTGTGATTTATCAAGACCAGATTCAGCGCAGCCGTCTACCAGGAAATTTTAGAGCACTTCATGCTTCCCTCTGCCGACAAGCTTTTTGGAGATGGAGATTTCAGTCTCCAACAGAAGATGGCACCTGGCCACACTGCCAAAAGTACCAATACGTGGTTTAAAAACAACAGCATCACTGTGCTTGATTGGCCAGCAAAGTTGCCTGACCGTAACCCCATAGAGAATCTATGAGGTATTGTAAGAAGGAAGATGAGAGACATCAGACCCAACAATGCAGACGATCTGCTATCAAAGCAACCTGGGCTTCCATAACAACTCAGCAGTGCCACAGGCTGATCGACTCCATGCCACGACGCATTGATGCAGTAATTGATGCAAAAAAAGCCCCGACCAAGTATTGAGTGCATTTACTGAACATACATTTCAGTAGGCTGACATTTTGGATTTTAAAACCATTTTGGAAGCTGGTGTGCTAAAGTATTCTAATTTACTGAGATAGTGTCACCAGAATACTTGAATATGCAGTTGTATGATCTTTTCTACTATATGATGCATTATTTCAGTATTGCAATATTTAGTACAAATAACGATCTATTGATATGTTCTATTTAAAGGGGCTGTCTATGCTTGGGACAGCAGTTTACAGTCACTCTTTGTGACTGCAGATTGTGGGAATCATGACTGGGTCCAATGTGCACGGTGTCAAGATTTCCCAGTATCACCAGGACAAGTGGGCAGTCACGTGAATGGGTATATGCGATTTGCATAGTTACGGTCACGTGCCAACTAGATGTGTTCAGCTTCTCTTAATAGGACGAAATTGAGAGAGACTAGGTGAGACTAGTTGGCATGTGACCACAAGTATGGAAATCGCATACATATGGCGTGCCCACTGCATGCTGTCACAGTTCAGCAGTCTGAAGTCACTCTGTTTTGTCCTTAGCCTGTAAAACCCCTTTAACTGCAACTGACAAAAACTTTTAAAGAGTGACATATAAGTGGTTAAACAGCAGCGTTTAGGGCTAGCTTTGATCACAGATGTTAGCGGCAGGTGCCGATTGTATAACAGAGCTGGTACCTGTGCACTATAGAGCAGGCTCCAGAGCAAAATCTGTGACCTACTATTACAGCTTTGAGGATGGGGGGAGGTATTAAAGGGGTTTTTAAGTCTTAAAGTGGTTATACAATTTAGTAATTCTACTACACAAAGTTTGCCTGCAATCTTCATTACTTCATTCATACTCAGACGCCCTCATATGTAGTTGCAGCCGGATCCAAGTTTTAGATTTTTCTCTTGTGTTAGTGTCTGTATGTATCTCAGATGCTACTGTCTTCATTAGCACTTTCTTGCACTTAGTTCCCCTTAGAGTACTTTTCTCCCAATAGGTAGCATCCTGACATAAATTTTTCGCTTTGCATTCGATCACTGCATTGTAGAGATATTCACATTAGTTGCTTTTGGAGCGCAATATGTGAAATCTCTACTTGCAATTCAACTAAACATTTCTTCTGAGTTTTCTGTAGGTTCATTTGTGTTTACCCCTCCCAGAATCTGCCAATCACTGTTCTGCAGCATTTTAGATTACTAGATCAGTTGCTGAGCTGTGATTGGCAATGTCTGGGAGTGAGGGTTGAAATTGCAATATCCACAGAGAAGACTCTAAAGAAATGCCCAGTTGGTCTACAAGCAGAGATTTCACATACTGTGCTCCCGAAGAAATAAATGTGAATATCTCTGCAATGGAGGGCAGCTCCTCAGGAATTTTTGCAAAGTATTTAAATTACAGTAAATTTGTTAGACAAGGCACAGGTCCTATTTATGAAAGGTTTTATATTGTCAACTGCCAGTGGGGAAAAGAGGCTGATTCTGGCCACAACCCACAGCGCAGATTAGCAGCTTCACCAAGGCAAAGCAGAAAACCATTACATTTTTTAACCCTTTAACAACCATACTGATTTAAATGGCGGCAGTTAAAGGGTCTTATTCCCTCATTGCCGTTTTAAAACGGCGATCAAGAATAAGTGTATAGCGTCTCCCAGTGCCGGAAATTCTTCGAAGTGTCAGCTACAGAGGTAGCTGAGACCCTGGACAGCATGATCAGGGCCGTGTTTTCCAATCCCCGATCACTTGATGGCCATTATTCAATGAATAACAGCGATCGAGTAAAAAAAAAAAAGTGTGCTAGCTATTAAAACATCTCTCTGTGTTCTGACATGAATATATATTTCAAAGGAGAGAAATATGAGGTTCCCTGATCTCTTCAGCTCTTCCTGGAAAAAAATATTGGTTCATATTGATCACTGTGATAGGGTCTATCACAGTGATCAAAAGCCAATAATTAGTACATCATTCCCCCCTGTGTCATCCCCTTAGATTAATTTTTTATTTTAATTTTAGAATTTGTATTTCTTTCATTCATTTCCGTTAGGGGTAGGGTTAAGGTTGGGAGTAGGTTAGGGTTTTTTCAAAAGTTTAAAAAAAAAAATTATGACGACTAGTGTTGAGTGCAAGTGCTCATTACTTGAGTTTGCATCAGGGGCGTTCGAGCACCTATGATACTTGGCACATACCGTAGTGAGCACTCGCGCTCAACACTAACGATATATTCAATATGATGACCTAATGTTATCAAATTCTGTGTAGTATATCTTGGTTAAAATTCCTCACCATGCCCTGGATAAGATCTATGCGGGGTGTAGTTTCCAAAATGGAGTTAATTGTGTGGGGTTTCCACTGTTTAGGCACATCATGGGAGTTCCAAATGCGACATGACATTAACTCTTGATTCCAGCCATTTTTCCAACTAGTCAAAAAATTAAATGGCACTCCTTTCCTTTTGAGCTCCGCCGCGCACCCAAACAGTGGTTTTCCCCCACATCTTGGTTATTGCCTTACTCAGGAGAAATTGCACAACACATTTTGGATTCCATTTTCTCCTGTTACCCATGTGAAAATAAAAATTTGGAGCTAAAGCAACATTTTTTTTCCTTCCACGTTCCAATAATTCCTGTGAAGAACCTGAAGGGTTAATAAACTTCTTGAATGTGGTTTTGAGGGGTGCAGTTTTTAGAACGGTGTCACTTTGGGTATTTTCTATCAAATAGACCCCTCAAAGTGACTTCAAATGTGATGTTAATTATTTCGTATGGTATAACTATTAGTGATGAGCGAGTACACGCATTGCTCGGGTGGTCTCCGAGTATTTGTCAGTGCTCGGAGATTTAGTTTTCATCGCCGAAGTTGCATGATTTGAGACTGCTAGACAGCCTGAATACATGTGGGAATTCCCTAACAAACAGGTATTCCTCACATGTACTCAGGCTGTTTAGCAGTCGCAAATCATGCAGCTGCGGCGATGAAAACTAAATCTCCGAGCATGACGAAATACTCGGAGACCACCTGAGCGTGCTCGGGGAAAACCCGAGTAACGAGTACACTCGCTCATCACTAATTACTATCTGATTTAAGGGCATAAAAATGTAAAGTTTGAAAATTGTGAAATGTTCAAATTTGTTGTCAAATTTTCACTATTTTCATAAATTTAAGCAAGTGATCATATCGAACAAAATTTACCACTGTGTCACGATCTGTTGAAGTGTTCCAGAGTTATAATCAATTAAAGTGACACTGGTCAGAATTCAAATATTTGGCCTGGTCTGGAAGGTTAAAATTAGCTCCATCACTATTAAAGCTTTTTTGTTTTTGATTTTTTTGTTGTTGTTTGTTTTTAAACTACAGCAAGGAGCCATACTGAAAAGAGCAGAAAGAGAGGTACAGTATGTTCACCCCAGAAATCGGCTCTAGCACTAAAACTGCGATGGTCTTCTACGGACCACGAGTGATGATGTCATGACCACCAGTCATCTGACCTCTGCAGTCACTGGTTAGCAGCCTGGTAGTCAAGATGCCGCTGCTTCCAATCTGATGGAGACCGTTGGAGTTTTTTTTGCAGGGAGCAGATTTCCTTAAAAAGTAGCACTATACAAAACTGATATAGCGAACTGGTGCAAGCCTCAGGGTACCGACCCAGTATTATCCATATACACAAAGCAAACAATGTCAGCACTCCAGATGTGGGATAGTGACAAAACTGTGGTCTTTATATACCAATGTATGTGCGACCTTTTCGGCTCTTCAGCTACGGCTTGAGAAAGGCTCACAGGTTGAAGAGCCAAAAACACCACAGATACATTGGTGAATAAAGACCACCCATTTTCACTATCCCAAGTCTGCAGGGCTGCCGTTTTTTGCTGTATGTCTGCAGGGGTGTGCATAGCTTTTTTTCTTATTTCATCAGCATGTCTCCTATGGTGAATTAAAAAAAATATTAACCCCAATATTAGCCCCAAACCTCCTTTTTAACTAGATGCACTGTAATTTATTTTGGACAATTATTAATATTGTTTGAAGACTTTTTGAATGATTCACCTTATCCACCTTTCTCCAACACTTAGACCAAGGAATTTGTGAAGAGGACATCCACTCAAGACACGGAGCAAAGATTGACAGTCAGTGACTGGGAAGCGTTAAACCAGAAAGTGTTGAAGCTCGCCCTAGAGATCGTCTGCCTGCTAACTGGAGAGGTGGGGCAGTCTGGGAATTCTGACCCCACTATTATCAGTATGATCGATGGAGTGACATAAGTAGAGAGATGAGAGAGTAACGACTCGTCAATGTTTCATTAGGGATGTGAGGCACATTGGGAAATGTAACATGACCTCACTATTTAGCATTTCATTCTTTTAGACATTTTTAAACATTAAGACCCTGATTTAGACCCACCCTACACTCACACACACTCCCTTTCTTTCATCTTGTGGCATTCGCTGACTTTTTTCACCAAATTCTTCAAAAGGGCAAACATGGTTCATAAATTTGGTGCAAAATAAAAAATGCCTTTTACTTTCTGGTTATCTGTCAGCAGGTTTTTGCTATTTGAGAGCAACATGATTTAGTGGCTGAGTATCTGATTCCAGTGATGTGTCACTTACTAGGCTGTGTTTTGTTGGTTTCAATAATATCAGTGTTTTATCAGTAGAAGATTGTCACTAGAGAACTGGATTTCTCATTTCTCTAACTCGATCACACCCCAAGCACCGATTGGCAGTTTTCTGTGTTCAGTGTATATTGACTGAAAGCTGCTAATCATTGATTTGGGAGGGGTTATTCACAACTCAGCATTCCGAGCTCTGCTAGATCTGCAGCAGAGAAAACAGTGATTGTGTCTCAACTGCTGCACCCAGTAAACTAAGTTTAGACTGACCGACCAGCAGCACAATCATTGGTTGTTTGAATGCCTGGCAAATGAAAGCAAACGATTCTCACTGGGCGATTTATACAAAATCACTCAGTGTGCATAGGCTGCCATTGTTCTCGGCAGTGCAAGTCCTGTTTACACAAAACTCCTTTAAAAAAAACTGACCGTCACATCAAAACATAGACTAGGTGTGAACAGGTGCTAACCTAGAGTCACCAACTCATAAACAATCAAACAAAGCAGCACTCTGTAGCGTCATAGCTTGCAAACATGAAATATGAAAATTGAATTGCATTACTGCACTAGAAATATGAAAAATTGAGAAAGTTTAGCGCATAGATTGGGCAATTCATGTGTACCTGGTAGCCACAATAAGGCATTTCTTGTTACCGCCCCTTAGCTTCAGGCGTTTTTAATCAAAGCGGGACCACTACCCTTCCACAGAGATATAGATTTCAGTCTAAGAGAGGACTCACAGGTTCCCATACAGATGAAGACTTTATTCTAAGAGAGGATTGGCATTGATAGGTCCTGGTAACGAGAAACGCCTTAATGTGGCTACCAGGTACACATGAATTGGTCAATTTATGCACCAAGCTTTCTCAATTTTTCATATTTCTATTGCAGTAATGCAATTCAATTTTCAGATTTCATGTTTGCAACCTATGGAAAAGTTAGCTTGCTACATCAGACCTGTTACCAATCATACTTAATCCTTAGTATTCATAGTGTAAAACAACTATTTGGAATGAAATTACATTTATTCTAGTGGTTTTTGTTGTTAAAATTATTTTTCTCTGGATTTTAGATCTAAAAATTGACCGCCAGTACGAGACCTGCTTTTACATTCGACATGCCAACAATGATAATGAATTCTCTGTGCTTATAAAATAATGAATTTGAAATGAAATTTAATGTATTTTATATAACTTTTTTGCTGCTACTTTCATGTAACAGGATCTTGGATCCAAAAACTGCTTAATACTGTGAACAATACATCGTTTATATTGTATTTCTATCCAGCCAAAGTACCTGTTTTTAATCTGTATCACTCTCATGTGTTTTCAACTTGTTCAGCAATCATGTTAATTAATTACTATACCGGTGTGTTTACCGGCTCTTAGTATAAAAGTGTAAGACAAGCTACACATTGGATATCATGACTAAGGGTGCTTGGTCACCAGAAACGCGTTGATATCGCATTTTATTCTTTGTTATTGCTGATGTTTTTATCCTCCACTGAGCACATTTTCTAAGTGAAATAAAGAAAAGGTTTTTTTCACTATCTCGTTGAGCTGGATTCCTCATCATTCCTTTGATACTTCTACGCCCTGACACAGCGGCTCCGTGCTCCGGGTTTCCAAGGATGTCGACCATGGTGAGCTGGACTTTGTTTGATTTCGAACCTATGGCGCTACAGAGTGCTGCCTTATTTATTTGACTGTTTACACAAAAATACACACCGCCGAAAATTATCTTTTATGCTGTATAAAACATTTTTCAGCCGGACTTAGTGACAGAGAGAGTTTATGTATAGAGTTCATCCATTATTATTATTATTTATTTATATAGCACCATTGATTCCATGGTGCTGTACATGAGAAGGGGTTACATACAAATTATAGATATCACTTACAGTAAACAAACTAACAAATACAGACCGGTTACAGAGGGGTGACAACCCTGCCCTTGTGGGCTTACATTCTACAGGATGGTGGGGATGGAGACAATAGGTTGAGGGTTGTAGGTGCTCCGGTGTTGGTGAGGCGGTAACTCCGGTAGTGGTGAGGAGGCAGCAGGGTTAGTGCAGGCTGTAGGCTTTCCTGAAGAGGTGGGTTTTCTGGTTCCGTCTGAAGGATCCGACTGTGGTTGATAGTCAGACGTGTTGGGGCAAAGAATTCCAGAGGATGGGGGATATTCGGGAGAAGTCTTGGAGGCAATTAGGTGATGAGCGAATAAGTGTGGAGGAGGGAAGAGAATGGCACTCCTCATTCCCAGTCTGTGAAATGTAAGGACCACATGCATGGCACAGAGCGACTTTGTCGATGCTGCTGTGGACTTTCCTCGTAGAGTAGTCTCACATGTCATGACTTTAGCGTGGAGGACCTCTGTACAACGTATGGGGGAGGTGCTTAATTTAGTGGACATAGGGAAGGGGGCACTCTTGATTTAAAAATAAATAAATAAAATAGACCCTATGTCAAGATGGATTGCTACTGGGATCCTAGAGCATCTGTAACAGTCACAATCTTGACATTTCACAAATGTAGACTCTGACACACAGTTGACAAGGGCTCGCTCACTAACAGTAATTGATCCCAACCATCGTGCTGGAGCCTGGTAGTAGTGGCAAAAAGTAGGTCCCAAACCTTGCCTGGGCTCCTAGTAAGTTGCAATCTGCATTGCTTTCACTGCAGGCCGCCTGCCAATACAGAGCACCTCTTTAATACTAAACCTACCAGATACAGTACTATTGATAGCATAAAATAAAACCTTTTTTTGTGGACGGAAGGCATTCTGGGAGCAGGGTTGCCAACCGACCAGAAATTCCATGACAATCCATAAAAATAGTGCACTTTTTTGCCCTGTTCATCACATTTTTTTTTAGCCCCTTAACAGTCAATGGGCTCCCTCTCTCACCTCCATCGGCACTCCTGTGACAAAATCACAGGGAACCATCGATTGTCATGGCACCCGGAGGTTCAAACAATGGCCTGGTGTGCCAGGTATGATGGCCTGTTAGACCCAGCCATAGGCGGGGTTTAACAGACGATCTGCCTGTTTAACCCCTTCCCAACATGCGCAGTATGTGTACGCCGCTGCAGGAGCTGCGTTCCTGCAAACCGTTTTAAAAAGAAAACAAAGTAATAGAAACATTTACTGAGGGCATGTTCTGTAAGTGCTTTGTAATGTAAGAGTATGAATGTAGAGATTAAGCACGTCACCTTATAAGTGGATGAACTTATGGGCAGGAATAGTTGAATAGCTTGGAAGTGATATTGATGAGAATGTCTCTTATTTAGGATTATATTGTTGTTAAGAAGACCTCTAACCAACATCTGACACTGAGCTCTACCAAGAAGCCGTCATCTCAATCACTGATCCATGAGAAGAGCACTGACCTGAAGATTCTAGACCTCACTAACAAGATCATTGAGCTGCTAACTGGAGAGGTGAGCGCTGCTGGGAATACTGGGACATTATACAGTAACACAATAGTTAAAGTGGTTGTCAACTTGTTTTAACTAATCACATGTCCTCAGAATAGGTGATAACTTACTGATCATTGCAGGGAGTTTGACTGCTGGAACCTGGACCGATCATTACTCCATTCATTCTCTTCAATCAGTCCTGCTGATCAGTGTGGGTCCCAGCAGAGTAACCCCCACCGATCAATAAGTTTTTTTATAGGTGGCCCACCTATTGAAACTCCACCACGTACCTGGAAATCTTGTCCTGACAATGAGAAACTGAACCCAGATTTTTCCAGAAAGTTAAAGCTCTTCAATGGCAGAGAGTTCAGCAATGAGTTTCCTAATACAGTAAGAAATATCACCAAGGTCTCTTGTGATGATGATGGAAGTATCCAAGGAAATACAGATCTAGCACAACAATCATCTTTATATATTAAAAAGGGACAGGAAGAGTTTGAGTATACAAATGTTTCAGTAAATGAAGAATTGTGTTCTGATGAAGAAGGTGTTACAGACTGTACATCCAGTTATATGTCCACAAAGTCCACACAACATCCAGATGCTCATACTAAGGAGGAACCACTCTCACTTGATGACGAACAGCTCATACATAATGCATATATACCTACAGATCATACTTACCATATAACTACTCAGCTAAGGTGGAAGCATCCTCATGTGATATGGACTACAACAGTGATAAAACCACAGATAATACACAGCAGTGCCAAACTACACATATTACAGAGGGACTGAACCTCACAAACCCCAACAATGATGCACTCATAGACCATAGACTACATCCTCCAACTGTCAAGGAAGAACCTGACCCATGTGATGGAGAAAACACCACAGATCCATTCGTTAATCCGTGTACAAATTGTTCATCTCCTCATATTAAAGAACCAGTTTCATGGGATGGAGGACTGTTCATAGATAACTCTTACATGTCTACAGATCATACTTACCATATGACTACTCAGTTTAAGACAGAAACATTCTCATGTAATGAGGGGCAATTTATAGACTACAACAGTAATACAGCAACTGATAATATACACCAGTGCCCAACTACACATGTTACAAAGGGACTATACTCATTAGAGGGCATGAACCTCACAGACCCCAACAATGATGCACTTATAGACCCTACATTAGCTCCTCCAACTATCAAGGAAGAGCCTCACCCATGTGATAGAGAAGACATCACAGATCATTCCTTTAATCTGCCTACAAATTGTTCTTATCTTCATATTAAAGAACCAGTCTCTTGGGATGTAGGACAGCGCATAGATAACTCTTACATGCCTACAGATCATACATACCGTATGACTACTCAGATTAAGATGGAAACATTCTCATGTGATGAGGGGCACTTCATAGACTACAACATTAATACAGCCGCGAATAATGCACACCAGTGCCCAGCAACATATGTTAAAGAGCAACTAGCCTCACTTGATGGCACAGACCCTTACAATAACACACCCATAGATGATACACAACATCATCCAACTATTAAGGAAGAACCTGATTCATCTGATCGAGAAAACATCACAGATCCATACTCTAATCTGCCTACAGACTTTTTATGTCCTCATATTAAAGAGCCAGCTCCATGTGATGGAGAACAATTCATAGATAAGTGCTGTATGATTAAAGATCATGCATATCATAAAACTACTCAGATTAAGATGGAATCATTTTCGTTGGATGAGGGACATTTCATAGACTTCAGCATTAATAAAGACACAAAAAATTCACAGTGGTGCCCAACTACACATTTTAAACAGAAAAAAAGCCTCATTGGGTGGAGTGAACCTCACAGACCCAACCATTGATAAACTCACTGATCCTACACAACATCATCTAACTACTAAGGAAGATCCTGGCTTGCGTGGTGAAGAAAGCATCACAGATTCCTTCTGTAATCTGCCTATAAATTGTTCATTTCATGCTAAAGAAGAACAGGTTTCAGGGGATGAAAGAAACCCCACAGACTCCAACATTTACCATCCCCAAAATTATACACCACAATATCTGCCTAATGTTAAGGAGGAACCAGACTCATGTGAAGTCACAGCGATGGAATGTAACATGGTTTCCATTAAGGAGGTAAAAAAGGATGTTCTAGACAACGACCACAGAAATACTCTCAGAAATCCTGTACATTCACCATCTATAGGTCAAAGTGATGAAAAACCAAACAGTATATCCTTTGTGAGGAGCACAGAAGTGGCACTAGGTCACTTACATCCGATGGCTCAAAAAAAACAAAGTAATGCAAACTACACACACACTAATTCTCAAGGTCAGTCTTGTGCTGCGAGCACATCAACTTATATGCATGACCTTTGGGAGAGCAGACTGAAACATTTATCTTTCCAAGATAATCCTGAAAAAACATTTGGTAATATTTCCAATCTTACAAAATACTTATGGGAAAACTGTAGTATGAAAACCCCCCAATATTGACAAATCCTCAACTTTGAAGACCATATAAGAATCCACGCAGGACAGAATCTATTTGTGTGTGTAAACTGCAGCAAATATTTTTTGAACGGTGATCAACTTGTTGAACATTAGAAGACCCTCAATGGAAGTTTTGAATGTTCATTTTGTGGGACAGGAAAGAACCACTGAGGACTCTCAATTCTAAATATTTTTCCATTTTGTGGGAGAAATTTCGATAATGCGACAAGTGTTGTAAACCATCAACTGGTTCATGACAGAGAGAAGCCATACCGGTGTCCTGAATGCGGCAAATGTTTCAGCATTTACTATGAGCTCTATCTACATAAAAAGACTCACACCGCAGAAAAAAATATCAATGTTCCAAATGTAGGAAATCCTACAAATCAAAAGTCCAGTTTGATTTACACATGAGGACTGACACTGTAGACGCTTTAAGGACAGAAAGATGTTGTTCGCACATCAAATGCTCCACACTGGGCTAAAACTTCATGGATGCCCTGACTTCCTTGTGGATAAAACTACAGTGTTTTGATACATTTCAATCTATTGTAAAATAAAAATTGCTGCTTAGTTTTAACCATACAACTTTCTATATGTTATTATAAGAAAGCTCCATCCAAGAGATGCTTACTAGTGATGAGTGAGTGTACTCGTTGCTCAGGTTTTCCCGAGCACGCTCGGTTGATCTCTGAGTATTTGTTAGTGCTCAGAGATTTAGTTTTCATCGCCTGCAACTGAATGATTTACAGCTACTAGCCAGGCTGAGTACATGTGGGGGTTGCCTGGTTGCAAGGGAACCTCCACATGTAATCAAGCTGGCTAGTAGCTGTAAATCATTCAGCTGAGGTGATGAAAACTAAATCTCCGAACACTAACAAATACTCAGAGATCAACCGAGCGTGCTCTGGGAAAACCCAAGCAACGAGTACACTCTCTTATCACTAATGCTTACTTTCTGGGGCACCGCAGATGACTGGGCTGTGTCTCTCTTCCTGAACAGAATTTCTGAAGGGGTTCTATGAAAAAAACATATGAAAATTACACACTGGAAAAAAATCACAGTCATATAGGCACATAAAAAAAATGCAGACACAGAACAGTACCCAAACAGAAAATTGTGCTTACAGAAAATTAACTTTTTTCTTAGTTACTTCTACGGGTTCTTTTATATAGTGCTGTAGCTAAGTTGTGTATTGCAGGGTTAACTAGAAAGAAACACATATGTAAAAGGCCACATAAACAATCCGCACAGAAAAAAAGCTATCGTTTTTCCATGCAGAATTTGTTTTGTGCACATATGCATTGAAATTTTGGGGGGTCTACGGTATAATTTTTATTGTGGGATTTTTTCATGTTTTCTTTCCCATGACAGCACCACCTGAGAGAGGGTATCCGCCCGTCAAAGACCGTAAACCTACTTAATAAAAGGCTGGTACCTCTCCTCTGCACCAGTTTTGGTTTCCTGTCCATGAGGCAACCTAGAAGAGCCTTATAGTTTGGACTTACTCTGGTGAGTAGGGTGTCCATGGACAGGATGCTTTCCGAACTAGAGATGCCACTGCTGTCCCGGAGATCGTGGTGTGCAGCGTGTGCAGGCAGAGACCTCTTGGTAAAAGTCTATTGCTGACACGAGATCCTGGGTCTGCACACGCCACTAATGCTGAAATGCTGAGTGCGCCGGGACATGCTACCGGGCTACACACACGGAGTGTGTTAGTGAAAGATCCAGCGTGACCCTGTGACAAGCACGCTGGAAAGCAGTGGGGCGCCCGGGTCTGTGCATGTGCAGGGAGCGTGAAGGAATATCTGGTGTACCCTGAAAACGCAGCTTGCCAGAAAGTAAGTGACAATCCGAGTCTGCGTATGGGCAGGGCTACGAAGCTCCCTGCACACAGGGCGCCGGACCAAGTCTGACAGGGAAGGAGCCGGAAGAGAAGTGATGTGGCAGGACCGTCCCTCAAGTATATATGGAGGAATGGTCACAAGATATGGAGGCTTGCAGCAGCTTCATCCTGGATAATGGATGCATTTCAGGAACAGCAGCCACCCAGCCAGAAGAACAGAGCAGGACATGAGTCCATCACCTCCAGGGTAGAATGATCATGTAAACTGATCCAGCCTCCATATCCGGTACCCTAGAATGAACGACAGAGTGGTGAGTGATCTTTGTGAAAGTTTACCATGTTATTATTATTATTTATTGCTATAGCGCCATTTATTCCATGGCGCTTTACATGTGAGGAGAGGTATACATAATAAAAACAAGTACAATAATCATAAACAATACAAGTCATAACTGATGCAGGAGGAGTGAGGACCCTGCCCACGAAGGCTCACAATCTACAAGGGATGGGTGAGAATACAGTAGGTGAGGATAGAGCTGGTCATGCAGCGGTTTGGTTGATCGGTGGTTACTGCAGGTTGTAGGCTTGTCGGAACTGGTGGGTCTTCAGGTTCTTTTTGAAGGTTTCGATGGTAGGCGAGAGTCTGATGTGTTGTGGTAGAGGGTTCCAGAGTAGGGGTGATACGCGAGAGAAATCTTGTATACGATTGTGGGAAGAGGAGATAAGAGGGGAGTAGAGAAAGAGATCTTGTGAGGATCGGAGGTTGCGTGTAGGTAAGTACCGGGAGACGAGGTCACAGATGTATGGAGGAGACAGGTTGTGGATGGCTTTGTACGTCATGGTTAGGGTTTTGTAGTGGAGTCTCTGGGCAATGGAGAGCCAGTGAAGGGATTGACAGAGGGGAGAGGTTGGGGAATAGCGGGGGGACAGGTGGATTAGTCGGGCAGCAGAGTTTAGAATAGATTGGAGGGGTGCAAGAGTGTTAGAGAGGAGGCCACAGAGCAGGAGGTTTCAGTAGTCAAGGCGAGAGATGATGAGGACATGGACTAGGGTTTTTGCAGATTCTTGGTTGAGGAATGTACGGATTCGTGAAATATTTTTGAGTTGAAGTCGGCAGGAAGTGGAGAGGGCTTGGATATGTGGTTTGAAGGAGAGATCAGCGTCAAGGATTACCCCGAGGCAGCGAGCTTGTGGGACTGGGGAGAGTGGGCAGCCATGCACTGTAATGGATATGCTCGTTGGGGGGGTCGCGTGAGATGGGGGAAAGATGATGAATTCTGTTTTGTCCATGTTAAGTTTCAGAAATCTAGCGAAGAAGAAGGATGAAATAGTGGACAGACATTGAGGGATTCTGGTTAGTAGGGAGGTGATATCTGGTCCAGAGATGTAGATCTGTGTGTCACCAGCATAGAGGTGATACTGCAAGCCATGAGATTCTATGAGCTGTCCCAGGTCAAAGGTGTAAATGTAGAAGAACAGGGGCCCAAGCACTGAACCTTGTGGGACTCCGACAGATAGGGGGCGAGGTGAGGAGGTGGTGTGTGAGTGGGAAATATAACCAGCAGAAAGAAAAGTATCACTCCAGTTATGCACACCACGTATAAACAATGAAAACATAATGTAGGAAAAAACACAAGATTTTATTGACACACAGCATAATAAAACATACTTAAAAACAGAAAGGCAAGGCCCTGTCCATAACACTCAGTAAATACAGAGTACAATAATATATATAACCCATAATAAGCATACTGATAACCAATACTATAAGCCTGCCTGTACCCTAGGACTAGATGCAGACCATACGTGGCCAGCTCACAGGACAAACTAACCAACCCAGGCGGATGTATACAAAATCCTAAGTGGCCAGTAAACATCCAAATAGTGCATTTAGCCTGAACGGCTCATGGGACAAAAATATCTACCCTAAGCCAGTAAGGCAACAGGATCCCAAAATAACAGTGGGAGAAAAAAAAAAAAAAAAAGCACTGGAACCGCCAGGAAAAACCTCAGAGCACTAGAAGAAGGGGTTACCCAAGTGGTGACCAGAGCGGAGTCCGTGGGCAGCCAGGCAAGCAAGACAGGAACCAGAGCAGCTCTGGTTCCTGTCTTGCTTGCCTGGCTGCCCACGGACTCCGCTCTGGTCACCACTTGGGTAACCCCTTCTTCTAGTGCTCTGAGGTTTTTCCTGGCGGTTCCAGTGCTTTTTTTTTTTTTTTTTTTTTGTGGTTATCAGTATGCTTATTATGGGTTATATATATTATTGTACTCTGTATTTACTGAGTGTTATGGACAGGGCCTTGCCTTTCTGTTTTTAAGTATGTTTTATTATGCTGTGTGTCAATAAAATCTTGTGTTTTTTCCTACATTATGTTTTCATTGTTTATACGTGGTGTGCATAACTGGAGTGATACTTTTCTTTCTGCTGGTTATATTTGGTCGTTTTGTCACTCGCTTGCACCCCGTATTTATGGATATATTTTTTTATATTAGATTTATATGTTGGTAGTGCGCCCTATTTCATTGCTTATTCCAACGTGTGTGAGTGGGAGACGCTGAATGTCCGGTCTGTTAGGTATGATGAGATCCAGGATAGGGCCAAGTCTGTGATGCCAAGGGATGGGAGGATCTGTAATAATAGGGAATGGTCCACTGTGTCAAAGGCAGCCGACAGGTCGAGGAGGAGGAGGACAGAGTAGTGTCGCTTGCTCTTGGCGGTTAAGAGGTCGTTGGTGACCTTATTTAGGGCAGTTTCAGTAGAATGGTGTGACCGGAAGCCAGATTTAAGCGGTCAAAGGGGGAGCAAGAAGAAAGATGGGAGGACAGTTCAAGGTAGACGTGTTGTTCCAGTAGTTTGGAGGCATAAGGGAGAAGTGATATAGGGCGATAGCTAGATACAGAGGATGGGTCTAGAGAGGGCGGTCCTGCTCCGATGGGTGTCTCAGGTCCGCTCCGGCACCTCCCATCTTCATTCCATGACGTCCTCTTCTGGTCTTCACGCCGCGGCTCCGGCACAGGCTTACTTTGTCTGCCCTGTTGAGGGCAGAGAAAAGTACTGCAGTGCGCAGGCGCCGGGCCTCTCTGACCTTTCCGGCGCCTGCGCACTGCAGTACTTTCCTCTGCCCTCAACAGGGCAGACAAAGTACGCCTGCGCCGGAGCCGCAGCGTGAAGATCAGAAGAGGACGTCATGGAGTGAAGATGGGAGGCGCCGGAGCGGACCTGAGACACCCATTTGACCAGACCGCAGCGGGACCGCCCCTGGGTCAGTATAATCTAACGTCTTTTTCTCCTCTTTCAGGTAACATCGGCGGCTTATCTACAGCATTACAGAATGCTGTAGATAAGCCCCTGATGACGGTGAGCTTACCTCACCATCGATTTTGGGGGTGACAGGTTCCCTTTAAACTCGAGAGAAGACTTGTCTTCTACCGGGAGAAAAGAAGAACAAAGTCATGGCTTTAGTATCAGCGGCAGTCACAAAACCAGTTATGACTCTAAAGGCCCCTTCACATTAAGCGACGCTGCAGCGATACCGACAACGATCCGGATCGCTGCAGCGTCGCTGTTTGGTCGCTGGAGAGCTGTCACACAGACAGCTCTCCAGCGACCAACGATCCCGAAGTCCCCGGGTAACCAGGGTAAACATCGGGTAACTAAGCGCAGGGCCGCGCTTAGTAACCCGATGTTTACCCTGGTTACCAGCGTAAAAGTAAAAAAAAAAAAACAGTACATACTTACCTACCGCTGTCTGTCCCCGGCGCTCAGCTTCTCTGCACTCCTCCTGTACTTGTTGTGAGCACAGAGGCCGGAAAGCAGAGCGGTGACGTCACCGCTCTGCTTTCTGGCTGACCGACGCTCACAGCCAGTACAGGAGGAGTGCAGAGAACAACACTGTTCTTACTTGAACATGCGATCATCTGATCACTTGTACTATGAACAGCAATATCACAGTATCGCTGCACACAGTAATAATCATGGTCTCCTTTGAAGCCTGTTCACAAGTGGGGTTTCAATGGAGCTACGTAATGACAAGCACAGAGGTTTTCAACAGACCCATGGCTGTTATAGTAACCCATTGGCGACCAAGATCACATCACGAGCACTCTGGTAGTCGCATAGAAAGATACCTCCTTCTGCCGGCATGTTGTTAATGTAACTGTATCGGCGCGCTGTGCACGCCAATACAGTTACATAGCGTAGCTCTGGGTGGGCCCCCTCAGAGCGCGGGGTCCTGGGCCACCGACCCCTCGGCCCCCTATAGCTACACTACTGTATCCACTCCTTAATACGTGATGTAACCAGAAAAGAGGAATTACTGTTTTAGCTAATGCTAAGCGGTGGGTTAACAGGTTAGATTTTGATGGTTAGCAAGTATCAGATCCAAATGATTGAATATTTCAGCCAATACTCGATAGTTTTATCCACCAATATTCTGTAGTATTTGGTGTTGTTTCTATTGATCACCAAAGAGTTAAAACGCCAACAGATGTGCATCGAGCTCATTGCATAACATTTCCAACACAAGTTCTTTGAAAACTTAAAATGGTCTAAAAGTTCTTGTGTCTTATAGCATTAGGTAAAAGCCATGTTTACTATTTCCTGTGTTTTTGATGCTTTATATTTTCGATGTGCAAAAAAACGCTGCATCTTCCAGTTCTAGGAAAGTGGGATTTTTAGAAATCTCATGTCCACTGTGTTTTTATTATTATGCAGCGTCGACTGACCGACGGTGCGTGTTTGAAATTTGCAATATATGAATTCCTTTTGCAGTAACTATGCATTTTATTTGTGGATTTTTTCCATTGATTGGAATGAAGAAAACCTGCAGGTTGAAAAAAGCATATGCAGTTTTATTGTGTTTGTGCAAATGCATGTAACCCGCGTATTACTTTATCAATAAAGTTTTATCAAAGCCAGGTAACCAGAAGTATCCAAAACAAAACCTGTTTTATTTGAAACATTACATCGCAAAAAGGGACTGCAACTGAAAAAAACACAACAAAGGGAAACAAGTAAAAAAAACACAAAACAATGCAAGTAACTTTATGTAGCTAATTGGTATAGAAAATTTGCAACATCAAAAACTCACAAGATGCTCTTTATGCGAGCGTAGCATAAAATAATTGTTTTGTGTTCTCATACAGCAAGAGGGACCATGAGAGTTTTTGAGGACAAAGTTTGTGGTGGTTTTGTGCCCTCATTGGGTCTAAGGGGGAACCTTTCTCCTTGCCGAAGCATCCCCAGATCAACACCTGGTCGTCTAATGGTTAGACAGACATGGAGAAGTGTACAAGCCACAGTATCTTGCACCCACTGTGAAATTTGGTGGAGGATCGGTGATGATCTGGGGATGCTTCAGCAAGGCTGGAATTGGGCAGGTTGTTCTTTGAGAAGGACGTATGAATCAAGCCGCATACAAGGTTATCCTAGAAAAACAGTTGATTCCTTCTGCTCAGGCAATGTTCCCCAACTCTGAGGACTGTGCGCCATGCCACACAGCTAGGTCAATCAAGGTGTGGATGAAGGACCACCACATCAAATCCCTGTCATGGCCAGCCCAATCTCCAGACCTGAACCTCACTGAAAACCTATGGAATGTAATCAAGAGGAAGATGGAAAACCATCAAACAAAGAAGAACTGCTTACATTTTTGTACCAGGAGTGGCATAAGGTCACCCACAAGCAGTGTGAAAGACTGGTGGAAAGCATGCCAAGATGCATGAAAGCTGTGAATAAAAATCATGGTTATTCCACAAAATATTGATTTCTGAAGTCTTCCTGAGTTAAAACGTTAGTATTTTTGTTTCTAAATTGTAACATCCCTGCCGGCATCACTGCATGGCTTCCCATCTCTCATCTTACTCACCACTCCAGGTCATGCTGTGAGTTCTGTCCTCTGCCGGCTCCTTGCTGTGGGCTTCATGTCCTTGCTTGCTGCATACTTCCTGGCTGTATGCTTAGTACGGCAGCCCCGGCACTTCCTAATTCTTATTGAGACAGTGTGTACCTTCCTAAGGTGTCCCCAGCCAATTGCCAAGAGGCATCAGGTGCGACTTTTGTGTTTTGACATTTATGTGGCGAGGTTGGTGTATGTGTGGTGAAATGTGTGCTGAGGGTGGTATATGTGTTCAAGCACGTGGTAGTAAGTGGTGCATTTTGTGTGTGTGTTCATATCCCCGTGTGTGATGAGTATCCCATGTCGGGGCCCCACCTTAGCAACTGTACGGTATATACTCTTTGGTGCTATCGCTTTCATTCTTTAAGTCCCCCTTGTTCACATCTGGCAGCTGTCAATTTGCCTCCAACACTTTTCCTTTCACTTTTTCCCCATTATGTAGATAGGGGCAAAATTGTTTGGTGAATTAGAAAGCGCGGGGTTAAAATTTCACCTCACAACATAGCCTATGACGCTCTCGGGGTCCAGACGTGTGACTGTGCAAAATTTTGTGGCTGTAGCTGCGACGCCTCCAACACTTTTCCTTTCACTTTTTCCCCATTATGTAGATAGGGGCAAAATTGTTTGGTGAATTGGAACGCGCGGGGTTAAAATTTCGCCTCACAACATAGCCTATGACGCTCTCGGGGTCCAGACGTGTGACTGTGCAAAATTTTGTGGCTGTAGCTGCGACGGTGCAGATGCCAATCCCGGACATACATACATACATACACACACACATTCAGCTTTATATATTAGATTATATGGGGCATATTTTAATATGAAGCATCTTATGGAGCCATCATAAACTTTATGGAGCATTATATGGGGCTCCTGATTCAATATGGATATTCAAAAACACTTAACCTACTGATGTCTCAATTAATTTTACTTTTATTGGTATCTATTTTTACTTTTGACATTGACCGGTAGCTGCTGCATTTCCCACCCTAGGCTTATACTCGAGTCATTAAGTTTTCCCAGTTTTTTGTGGCAAAATTAGGGGGGTCGGCTTATACTCGGGTCGGCTTATACTCGAGTATATACGGTAAGTAGTAAAATCTAGATTATATGTTTTTAATGTTTTTCTGTGTTTTCACATGGCCTAAACTCATACATAGTGTTGCTGTGCTTTTTTTTCCTATATAATGCAGTCTGGCAGCTTGCACATGTTCATACTTAGGAGGTGCTGGACAGTTTTTTTTGTATATTTTTCTATCTATAGATCTATCTATCTATCTATCTATCTATCTATCTGTCTATCTCTATGTGTGTAAACATTATTCTTCAATGGAGTATGTAAAAGAAGAGGTTGAACAAAGAAATTACATCACAATCCTTTTTTTTGTTAAATAATAGATCTTTATTTAGCTTACAAAAACGCATACAAATCTGCATGAAAAAAACGCATGAAAAACCATGCGAATTTTCAACTGCGTTTTCTGCCAAGAGAGGAAGAATCCCCGCAGAAAATTCCACAACGTATGCATATAGCCTAAACATTTTGCAGAGCATTAACAGGTTATTGAAAACATTGAAGAAAAGTCTCATGTCCCTTTCGTACAATCTTAACCCCTTAATGACCGCCAATACGTCTTTTAACTGACCTGAGATATAAGAGAATAGCCTCCCCATACAGGTGACAATCCAGCATCTGTCGGTTGTACACTATAGCTGACAACTTGCTGTATCAGCCAAGATCAGTATTTGCACCTTCTAAATCTGTTTAACCCCTTAGATGCTGCTGTCAATAGTGACTACATCATTATAAATGGTTAACAGAGTGTGGGGGCTTCTTCTTTATCCCAATTGGTGCCCTCAGATCATGATTTTGTTGTCCTGATGTTTGCGATGGCAATTCATGACCAAATAGCGGCCTTAGAGTCTGATGGCTATAGTAATCTGTTTAGAAGTTAGCAACATTTAGGTGGTAAAAATACACATTTTCATTTCTGTCATGCCACTTTGCATTAATTCCTGTAAAGCACCTGAAGGGTTAATAAACTACCTGACAGCAGTTTTCAATATGTTTGGGGGTGCTGTTTTTAAAATGGTATCACGTTTGTGGGTTTCCCAATATATGGGACCCCTAAAGTCACTTCAAACATGGATAAGTCCCTAAAAAAATAAATGTGGTAAATTTCTTTGAAAAAATGAAAAATTGCTGCTACATTTTTAAACCTCCTAAAATGCTAACAAAATAAAATAACATTTTACAAATGGTGCTGATGTAAAGCAGACATGTGGGAAATGTTATTTATTAATGGTTTGCTGTGGTATGACTATCTGGATTAAAGGGATAATCATTCAAATTTAGAAAATTGCTAATTTTTTAACATTTTTCTCACATTTTTTATATTTTTTATAAATTAACACAAAAAATGTTGAACTAAATTTACCATTATCATAAAGTATAATGTGTCACGAAAAAACAATCTCAAAATCACTGGGATTTGTTAAAGCGTTGCAGATTTATTACCACATAAAGTGACACTGGTCAGATTTCAAAAATTTGGCTCGGTCACTAAGGGGTTAAAATAATATAATTAAAAACAGAGTTGAGGCCCCAGCGAGAATTGAACTCGCGACCCCTGGTTTACAAGACCAGTGCTCTAACCACTGAGCTATGGAGCCTGCTGTAAGAGATTACTTTAAGGCTAGTGAGTCAACATACTGGAACTGTAGACAAGGTGCAGCTACACCCAACTGGCAAAAAACCTGTTGGACAACTACTGGGAGAAAATGTATCAAGGACATCACTGATTAGATGTGTTGCGATATAACTGCAGCCAAGTTCTCCAGCATATGGATTATGTATAGGATATGAAACAGGTTGTGCTGTGAAAAAAAAAAAGTTCATGAGGAGTGCAAAATAGAGAAAAACGGATCTTAAAGATAACTTGTCACCAGTTTTAACCCCATAAACCATAACCATCACCCTTAAAAACATATATCTGGGGTTCCTACAACCCCTTTATACAATCAGAGGTGCCCTTCCAAACCTTCGAAAAAGTGCATTATTCATGTCCCATGCTGCATGTACATTGTGAGGTCCGGTCCGATTGGCAAATCCAGATTGTGCTCAGCACCACCCCAGTCCCTTCAAATGCCTCCTCTTCTATCTGGACTTCAATTCGACATCACCAGCTCCCTGGTTGTTGAATAGAGCAGAGTGAGACGCACATCCATCTGCAGACATTAGATGCCCGATTGGAAGCACTGACGTCAGTTGCTCCAGCCCAAGTTGCAGCAGCTACGGTTCAATTTAAAACATGCTCCTGGAGTGAAACCTGTCCTGTCTAATCTGTCACAGTACTATGGGGATCCGAAGCAGTGCCATAGGTTCCTAGAGCAGTGCATGCGGCACTATGAAGTTTGGGGTCATCGGCTTTCTTCCGAATGGGTCAAGGTGAGATTCCTAATGTGTTACCTAGCTGGAGATGCCCTAGCATGGCCCAACCCCCTATGGAAAAAGGGGCTCCTATCACCTCGGACCTGCAGGCCAGGCCTTCCTGCTGGTCTTCTGAAAGGTCTTCGATGAGCTAAATCTGGAATCTTCTGTGACATCTTCCCTTTCCCAGCTTCCAGGAGCAGATCAGACAGGTGACGCATGTGACAAAACCGTCATGTCTGGCCTTGTCCTTCCAAAAATCACCCATTTCCAAGCCTGCTGAGGCAGCTACCCACGCAGAATTAATGAAGGTCAACTGAGTTTGGCAAGCTAAGCAGTCATGTGAAGGGATTGCGAAAGACAGTTAGGATGTTCCACACAACCACAGTGATGTGTCCTGTGAAGTGTAAAAGATTCCAAAGCCCTAGGCCAGTAGGAGAGTATCAGGAGAAACCACCAGGTGGCACTTCCCAGTGGTTTATGCTGCCCTGACAGTGAGAACCCAGAGTCTCAGACAGCCTGTGACAGCTATACTCACAGCACCCGAGAGCTGGGCAAGAAAACACCGTAACAGCTGAGCTGGAGTGAGCAGAACGCCAAGTAGTGAATGTACTGAATGGAACTGTGGTCACGTGACAACGGGGGGCGGGGCTTAGAGTCCTGTAGCAGGAGTATGCAGGATACTACAGGAACAAAGGGTACAGGAGAAGGGAAAGGGAGTCACCGGACACCAGGGAAAGGATGAGGCAGAGGGAGGCGCAATCCAAGACAAGCCGAGGTCAGTAAACGGGAACGGAAACGCAGTACACAAGGAGCAAGGAAATAAAGAATAGTCAGGGACGTGGCAGGAGTCAGAAAACCAGAGAAGCAGATACACAGTACAGAATCAGAAGGCAAAATCACACCAGGGAACAGAACTGAGTCAGAACCATACAAGCAAGCTACAATACTGGCACAAGGCACAAGCAAACAGAGGTCAACACACTCAGCCAATAGCAAAAGTATAACTGACAGAGATTGAAGCTTCCCAGGACTATAAGAAGCTCACCCCGAACCAAAGAGAGGCCAATAACAAGCCCCAGGTGTGCAGGTCAGAGCCTGCACTAATCAACACATTAACCCCTGGCGTGCAGGTGAAACCCAGCACTGGGATCATGACAGAGAGTCTGTCCTTGACAGGAGTGTTCCCTCTTCATCGATCACTGTATCCATGGCAAGTGGAAACTTCAGTTCAGCGGGAAAGTTCTTGCTACATTGTTTCCACACGAGTTACTCGAGAGGGACCTTGCTTCTAATTCAAAAAGCTCAGATGGGAGGTTTAGGTCGCCTACAAAGATCCAGAAGGGGGATTTGTTTTGGTAAATTCCATGATGAACTCCAAGGAATTTTAGTATAAATCATTTTATTGGTCACAGCAATAAAGATTAAAGGTAAACATTACAAACTGGTAAATCTGTGCAATGGTAGGCGGTAATTACAAGTCGAACAAGAAGAGCATTGTTGTAACAATTAAATCTTATACTTTAACTGTCTGGTTAATAATGCTATTGGCTGACCCGAGAATATGAGATAATAATAATAGAAAACATCCGGGATAGCTGGTAACCGTTGATATGTTCTTTTGTATTCATTTAAAATACTATATATATATAATCAAACTGCATATGGGGAAGACAAACATAGAAAGTCAGAAAAGGGGAAAGGAAGAAGGACAAGAAGAAGGGAGGAATGGAAGAGGGTGGGCGAAATTCGGGGAAGGAGTGTGGCTGCCTCCGTATCCTAGCGGACAGAACACACGTCAAGAAACGGCCCGGATGTACACGAGAACAAGCTATACAATGTGTCGGGTTCTGGAAACCCAGAGGTCTAGTTCAGGAGTTTCCCTAAAAGCGATCCAGGGGGCCCATATGTTGTAGGTTTTTTCTGCGTTACCTGGTGACTGGTTTATCAGCTGCTCCATTCTATAGATGTTATTAAGTTCTGCCACAAATTCTGTACGGGAAGGAAATTTTTCTTGTTTCCAAAACCGAGGAATTAGATTTCTGACTGCAGTAAGAAAGTGTCTAAGGATACCCTTCTTGAACCTAGATATTGACAAGTCGCATAGAGACAACAATGCTATACTTGGTGAAGGTTGGATCTGTATGATAGACAGCTTGTTATGAAGTTCAAAAACAGCCAACCACAAATCCTTTATGGGGGGGCAGTCCCACCAGATATGCATGTAAGAGCCTATCTCCTTTAGACATCTCCAGCAGGTGTCAGGGGTCGTGGGGAACACCGCATGTACCATGGAGGGGCATCTGTACCATCTTGCTAGAATCTTATAGCTCCTCTCCTGTGATACCGCGCATAATGACGATCTAGATGAGAAGAGAAGAATTTTTCCCCTATCTTCAGATGACAAGGACCTTCCCAGATCGTCCTCCCACTTCGAGAAAAACAATGGCCAACCCTGCAGTGGAGCCCTCCCCTCTTGGAAGATTTTATACAGCAGCGAGACAGTATGATCCGGGGGATTTGCTGATATACAAAGCTTCTCAAAGGGAGTTAGCGGTCTGCTGATATTGGCTTGTTTAGAGATTGAGTGGATATAACTTTTTAGTTGTTCATAGAAGAACCAATCAACAGAGTGTGATTCCTCCTCTGGGAATAGTTCCCGAAGGGTCTTCATACCAGTTTCTTTTAAGTAGTCATGGATGATGGGATTGGAATCTTTTCTCTTATGTAGAAATGTCTCTCTATTCAGCCCCGCCGGAAAAGCAGAATTGTCATAAATTGGAATTAAGGGGCCCGGGAGAGTTGTGATCTGAAGGTCTTTGTTTCGGTTTTTAATAAGAAGCAGTATGTTTCGTGTGAGGAAGGGTATGTAAGTGCCTGGTCCTGGCCCCCTGTCTCCTGTCCAAAGAACAACTCGGGAGTCGCATCCGTTAAGATCGTTTTCTAGGTTTACCCATTTTTTGTTGTTTTTACTGTGATAAAGGTCTAGAATACAAGTTCCCATTGATGCGTAGCTATAAATTGCGAGATCCGGGAGACCCAATCCACCCGTCAGTTTAGATCTACTTAACTCCAAGGAATTTTTAATGTTCGGTATTTACACTCCACACCCGGCAAATTTAACAATTGTCCAAAAGGCAGTGAGCTATGCGCTGAACTACCCAGATGCTTATGTTTTATGTATGGGTTATTATGGACGATAGTCTAAGACAAGACGATAACCCTCAAATGATTCCATCCTTTTCTAATGTTCTATCAAGATATATGGAGGGTAATAGCTGAATAGATCTGTATTAGAACCACAGAAGCACTATAATTTACCTAAATAAAATATATAAAACACTGATAAAAAGTAAATATACGGTATATAAAAATATATACATATATAATTCTCTCTTACACGCAACATCTTCTCATCCCCCTGCAATGACAAAATTCAATTCCCATAGGGCAATTTCTGCGGCTAAGGAGGATCTGTTCGGATGATATGGAATTCGAAGAACAGGCCATAGAGTTAAAAGAAAGATTCCTGGAACGCGGGTATAGTCGACGGTCAATAAAAAGGGGCTATAATCGAGCAAAAAACACCACTCGGCATCAGGCCCTGTATGGTAGTATGCCATCGAAATCCAACCAGATAGTTAGATTTATCATCCAATATCATTGTCAAATGGATGTGATGATGGCCCAATTATCCAAATCATGGGGAATACTGAGAGCGGATCCTATTTATCACAATATGTTGGAGAAAGACCAAATATCACATGCAGAAGATCTAGGAACTTGAGGGATTGTTTAGTGAAGAGCCATTACCAATTTAACCCTACCCATGTTACATTTTTGAACAATGCCAAGCAACAATTGGGGTGTAAGCCATGTGGCAAATGTGTTGCCTGCCCTAACATCACGAAGGCCCATACTTTTAGTGATTCTAAGGGGACAAAAACATTTAGAATCAGACATGCCATAACATGCACGTCTAAGGCCGTGATTTATTATGCCACATGCCCGTGCCTACTAATTTATGTAGGTATGACGACAAGGCAACTTAAAGTAAGAGTTCGTGAACATGTGTTGGGGATACAGGCTGCAAAAGATATTGATGATATTTTAACATTAAAGACTATCCCTAAACACTTTAAGACCCACCACAATTGTGACCCATCCCAATTGAAAGTCATTGACATTGATACTATTGTACTAACTGAAAGGGGTGGGGAAATTGGTATATCTTTAGCTAAAATGGAGACTAAATGGATCTGGACTCTAGATACGGTATCACCAAAGGGTCTGAATGAGAATCTAAGCTTTGTTCCCTTTCTTTAAAAACCACCAATTCATTTTGTGATTTTAACCAGTATTTTAAAGCCATTGTGATTTTAACCATTTTTATTTTTATCATTTTAGTCATTTTTATCATCTTGTGCAAATCTATTTTTGGGATATCTGATGGACCGGTACTCCTTGATGGACTGTGCTCGTGTGCCTTGGTTCATCTATGAAGAAGGAATTTCCTATATAATGCATTCGGATTATATTTGTATTCTTTGCGATTTAGTAATAATTTTTTGTCTGTACTCTTTAATCATCGTTTGTAATCGCTCCATATGATCTGATTGGACTACATTTGGGAGCAATGGTATATGTTTTTTATTTATAATCCAAAGATATCTCTATCACCTAGTAAGTTGTTTGTATTTATTTATTTTATTGTTATTTTCTATATATTCCCCATTTCTATTTATTTCCCCTTTTTCATGCTGCATTTGTGTGTAGCACATGTTGGTATGTAGCTACATATATATATATGTATGTGTTTATATATATATACATATACTGTATTATATGTAAAAAAAACTTTTTTATATTGGTCCTTATTAGATTGTACACTTTCTGTACTTAATTTATGCACTGTCGGTATATTAGAATAATCCCCATGTAGCTCGGTGATGGATATAATTTGTGTATATATATATATATATGGTTATATTGTAATATCCACGACTCTGTGTAATCCAGCTAGATCGCATAGGAAGCCAGTATGTAAGACTTATGTGGATATGCCGTGGCTTCTGAGATTTGCACACACTCCCTTCAGCTCTCCTAGACCGGGCCCCTGGTAGTGCGCGTGCGCTGCCTGTGGTCCGGAGTCCTGGCGCATCGCGTCCCCGCGTCCTTGGCAACGTCGGGTGCGCAGTCCCCATACGTCCAGTCACGTGGCGCGAGCGCCTGGACTTCCAGATCCTCCTGACCGTGCACGCGCCGCAAAAGCCTGGGCCACGGCGCTAGGTGGTTGATTCATATAAAAAGCCCCCAATTTGTACAATAGCCACACCCTGATGAAGGACAAAAGTCCAAAATGTGCGTAAGGGTGCATAATACTGGACGTGGCGACCCCTTAAGGTAGTACTCAGTACATTCTCAGCATTCCTCCTCTTTTTTTGCACTGTGCACTTTGATTTAATTTTAAACATTTTTTGGTATGTGATGTACTTCTGTATATTGATAATGATGTGACACATGGCACTTTAGTTCTCTTATATATATATATATATATGGCACATATCCCATGCATTTAAGGTCTGAATATAAATTTTTACACTGTTGCACTTTCACTATTTGCACTTTTTTGTACTTCTGAGTGAATTGCTTATATGTAAGGAAGGGTCAGCCATTACTACTTGCACTGGAGCAATTACATGTGTTGACTCCGAGTCCTATTATGCGCACTAATGCTTGTTTATATATATTTTTTAATTTTGCCATATATATTTAATAAAGGCATTTAATCGATTCCCTGTATGGTGCTTCTCTGGGGATCCATTGTCTGGTTGGTTGGGCTGTTTTCTGAATAGATCTGTGGAGACTACATCACCCAGGTGTCAAAGCATATACATGTCATTCATCAAGTAGATTTACAGTGTCAAGACTGGATTACATATTTGGGTCTAGTAATGTGGTGATATGGGGGTAAAGCATGGAACCTGGGATTAGGGGAATTTCAGACCATATTCCTGTAATGTTAATTCTCAGATTGGATCCGATGTTGAGTAGGCCTCAATGGAAGCTTAATCCTTTTTGGTTAAAATTGATAGGTCCAAATGACAGGATCCCTAATCAGTTGGAATGTTTTGCGGAAGCACATTCTATGCCAATAGATGCTGTAACGGGCTGGGCAAGTCCAAACATGCTCGGCTGGTACAGGACTGGCACAATTGACACACGGGCTGGTACTGGCTGACACAAAAAATATCCTGCCAAGCAAGTGCCGATGGGCATGGCTGACGGACAACGGGTGGGCATGGCAATAAGCAGGCTGGCACAGCTTTAGTGCAGGTCTGGTAAACAAGTACTGGGACGTGAGAACTAGTAAGCATGTCAGACATACAAAAAACGTTATTCAGACACCTCCATTCTGGAGGAGGTGCCTGAAATAGTAGGAGTCCTCCAGCTATTAGCTGGGGACATTTTAGGGAAATGCACACGGCCCCTTTAAGAGAGGGAAAGCATGCGCAGGCACACCAGAAGCATAGTGCCCAGGGATCTGCACTCAGTGTGCGCGTAGGCAGGAGAACCAAGTTGATGGTCTCTCCTGCTTATCTGTGCCGAACCCGTCAGGGCTGTCACCAGTGTTGCAGGGTGAAGAGAATGCTGAATGGAGCAGTACAGGGTACGTGACTGATGGAGGCGGGTCCGACATAATAGCAGTTTGAGCGGGAAGACAGGACACTTGGCGGGGACCGAGCTTGTGAGTAGTAAGACGGTTAACTCTCTCTTCACGGACCCACGCATGCTAGCTGTGCCTATACCGCCAGCTAGTCAGACTGCCGAAGCTTCCTACCCTCAGCCCAGAGATACTTCCTCACCGGATAGTGACCAGGATAGAATGCGGACTTTCGCTCCGCTCAGCACCACGGAGGCACTGCTTATTCCCATCCTTGCGGTGCCTGCTGAGGACGGGCCCGTGCCTGTGGCTGTGTCTGCTGGACTGTGTGCTCCTACTTCGGCCTTACTCACTGAACTCTCTGCTTCTTCTTCTGTGCCGCCGACCATCACCTCTGGCTCACCGTGTGCACAGATCAGGAGATTGCATGCCGAAGAACCTGGAGGATTCGTCGTCGCAAGGAGAAAGTCCATCGCTCATCTGCGGGATCAGATTGGAGACATCTCGCGCCGCCTGAGGCACCGTCGTGGGATCTTCCAGCCGCCTTCATCCAGCGCACAGAAACTGATAAGTTAACCTGTTAGACTATATTGCATTTGACTTTCCCCCTATCCTCCAATCACATTCCTTACCCCCCTGCTTGTACCATTAGGCTATGTGCACACGTTGTGGATTGTATGCGTTTTTGCCGCATTTTTTCCCCACGAAAACGCATAAACAACACAACCCATTGAATTCAATGGGATTCCGCAATGCTGTGCTAATGTTGCGTATTTTTCCGCGGCGGAATTGCATCGCGGAAAAATACGCAGCATGCTCATTCTTTGTGCGGAATCGCGGTGATTCCGCACACATAAAAATGCATTGATCCGCTTACTTTCTGCATAGGGCTATGCCCACCATGCGCAAAGTAATCAGATCATGTGCGGATGGTACCCAGGGTGGAGGCCCTTAAAAAAAGAATTAAAATAAAAAATAGTTATATGCTCACCTTCTGGCGGCCTCCGGATCCAGCCCAGGCCTTACCGATGCTCCCGGCAGCTCCCGTTCCCATTGATGCCTTGCGACAATGACCTGTGATGACGTAGCGGTCTCGCGTGATGCTATGTCATCTGGGGTCATTGTCGCAAGGCATCGCTGGGAACGGGAGTTGCCGGGAGCATCATGAGGATCGGATAGGCTGCGGGGGCTGCCGGAAAGTAAGAATATCACTTTTTTATTTTTTTTTTATTTTTAACATTATATCTTTTACTATTGATGCTGCATAGGCAGCATCAATAGTAAAATGTTGGTCACACTTGTCAAACACCATGTTTGACAAGTGTGACCAACCTGTCAATAATTTTTCCAAGCGATGCTACAGATCGCTTGGAAAACGCTAGGATTCTGCAAGCTAATTAAGCTTGTAAAACGCTAGTGTTCTCATGCCAATTCCGCATGCATATTTCCTGCGGTAGGGAGTTGAGGAATTGCTGCGGAAATTTCCGCGGCAATTCCGCAACGTGTGCACATAGCCTTACTATTCCTAAACATAAAGTACATGTTAACCCTTTTTCTGCCTCCTGTGTGTCACTGCATCCTACGCACCTGCTAGCATTCTACAAGTGGCGTAGACGGCAGGATGCAGTCCAATAGCATGCAGGCAGCAGACCAAGTATTTGGGGGTGGCCTCAGGACTCACCTTTCCTTGGGGTCCATGCTGAGTAATTTGCCCAAGTTCACAGGGAGCAACACTATGCTTTGGAGCTGGACTGAGTGCTTTAGAGGCATGATGAGAATGCGCCCCATGACCCCAGCGCTGGAGGCTGAGGTGGCCATTATGGCCCTAGACGGAGAAGCCAGGGATTCAGTAATGTTACGGACCCCATGAGATCGGGATACCTTTAATAAGGTGCTACAGATCTTGGAGGAGACCCACGGGGATCCCACAGATGTAGGGGAACTGAGAACATGACTTTTTAGTAGGATGCAGAAGGAGGGGGAGACCGTGACCCAACATATGAATGCCTTGCAAGAGCTACACACCGCAATTATTAGGAAAGACGGCAGGGGAGTAGGACCCACAGATGTAATGCTACGAGACCTCCTAGTGACAGGCTTGAGACGTGCTGACAAAACAAGCTCTGCGAGAACGTGTATGGGTGAACCCCCAAATGACTTTACCTGAAGTAGGGAGTGAGGCACGCATGCGTGAACAGGAGCAGACTGTGACAGTCCCGGTTGGGGAGGACCAGAGCGTGGGGGGGTCTGTAAATGCTATTGCTAAACCCCAGTGAGTAGAAGAACTGAGAAGAGAACTTCTGAGTGTGAAAGTAGAACTGGCTGACATCAAGAGAGGCTACTAGTAACCCTTCAGATGGCAGGGAGGGCACAGAGCCCCACCATGACTCCAGAATACAGAATATTTCGCCGGCCGAGGCTTATCACGTGTTACAACTGTGGAGAGAGCGGACACATTGCACGGGAGTGCACTCGCTGCAGAAGAGTGGCATGTCGTCGCCTGTTAAACTACAGGGCTCTGAGCTGGGGGGACGCCACCCGGAGCCAGAACAAATAAGGAAGAGTAGTGGAAGTCCTGCAAGTTTAGTGTCAACATGCCACCTCATATGGGCAGAAATGGACAGATGTGCAGTGCGATGCCTGCTGGACAAGGGCTCGCAGGTGACAACGAAGTCAGAGGCTTATTACAGGAAGCATTTTCCCTGGGCAAAAGGACCCAAATGGGACTCTGAGATAAAGTTAATGGTGGCCAACCAACTACCCATCCCGGTCGCAGGGGTGGTTTGGGTGCAAGTATCCATCTGTGGAAAAGACCTGGGGCGGAAAGGTGTGGTACTGACACAGGGAGAGGTGAACTATGGACCCGTCGTCACCTTGACGATGAATGTGCTGAAGGAGTTTGGAAGCCTTCTCCTCAGAGACCCCTCTAATGAGACTTTGAAACAATGGGGCCCACACACACCACAGGGAAGAATTTTCGAGCAACTGACACGAGTGGCACAAGCGCAGGAGTCTAACTGCGAGGGGGGTTTGTTAGGAAAAGTAGTTGTTCCGGCCTCCACCAAGATTGTACTTTCACCAGGACAAATAGTGCTGTCCCTGCCCGTTCATGCTTGTGTCCCCTTGGAGGGGGTTGAGGTCCAAAGTGTACATCCTCTTTTGAACAACTATCCATGAGACTCCTGGTGGCGCATATGTTGGCCATTGTAAGGGAAGGAACTGTTCCGGTGCGGTGCAATAACTTAGAAGATCAGGACATTACTATCGTTCCCAGAAGTGTGGTGGCCCGAATCATGAACCTACCGGAAGAAGTAATGCCCTCTCAAACAGTGTAATTGGAGGTACAACCTGGAGACCCCTGGACTGTGTCAGTGAACTCCATCTCAGTGTCAGAACCTCATTACATCAAGGAAGGCCGGCCCATATTGGAACAAATGCTGGCTGAACTGGCCAAACTCAAACCCGCTCAGGCTTAGGTACGACAGGTATAAGTTCTGCCGGGGAAGTATAAGGAAGTCTTTGCCCTCCACAAAGATGATTTTGGCTGCACCACAGCCACTGTGCACGATATACCAACTGGAAGTGCCACGCCCATACGAGAGCATTACCCACAAATTCTCCCACAGTTGTACCAGGAAATGAAAAACATGCTGAATCAGATGTTGCAGGCCGGTGTGATAGGGGAGAGCCAGAGTCCGTGGGCTGCCCCAATTGTGTTGGTGCGAAAGAAAGACGGCACCTTGCGGTTTTGTGTGGACTACCGAAAACTTAATGCCTGTACGGTGAGGAGTCCCTGTCTGCTCTGGGGAAAGCCAAGTTCTTCTCTACACTGGACCTCACCAGCAGCTACTGGCAAGTCCACATGTCTGAACAAGATCGAGCAAAGACTGCCTTCATTCTTCCCATGGGTCTGTACGAGTTCAACCGCATGCCATTTGGCCTAGTCAACGCTCCCAGATATTTCCAACGTCTCATGGAGAGGTGCCTGGGGGACTTGAACTTTGAGTCGACACTCATCTATCTGGATGACCTTATAGTCTTCGCAGTTTCATTTGAGGAACATATGCAATGTCTGGAACAAGTGTTGGCCCGCCTTCTGAAGCACGGGCTAAAGGTGAAGCCCCAGAAGTGTCATTCGTTCCGCACACAGATTGAATACCTGGGTCATGTTGTTTCTGCCGAAGGGGTGGAACAGTCCAGAGAGAAGGTTGCTGTGATTCAAGACTGGCCCACTCCAAAGACCGTGAAAGATGTGCGGGCGTTCCTGGGACTGACTGGTTATTACAGGCGGTATGTGAAGAATTTCACTTAAGGGGCAAAGCTCTTACAGGATCTGTTGAAAAAGGTACCCCCTGGTGGCAAGAAGTGGAAAATCTGTTGGCAGGAGCCTCAAGAAGAAGCCTTTCAAGATCTCAAAAGTAATGTCTTCAAAGGGAGATATGTAGTTAAAATTCTGCGCTGCCGCATGTGTCAATGTTGACCTCAGTGTGGGCCCAGTCCTTTTTTCTGCCCTTATTCACACTGAGGTCAACATTGACACATGCGGCAGCGCAGAATTTTAACTACAAATCTCCCTTTGAAGACATTATTTTCTCTAGTCGGTGAAGACCTGTGGATCTGCAGCAGCCACTATCTATATGCTCTAATCTCATCCTAACCAGGTGAGCAAATTTGGTGTATTTTCTACTCTGTGTAACGTGGATAAGACCCTATTGAGCTCTTTGTCTCTCCATTGTTTTGCAAAAGATCTCAAAAAGGGCACTCACTGAAGCTCCCATCCTGGCCTACGTGGATTTCTCTCAGCCGTTCATTCTCCACACTGACAGGAGTTTGCTGGTACTTAATAATAATAAATAATCTTTATTTTTATATAGCGCTAACATATTCCGCAGCGCTTTACAAGTTACACACATTATCATCACTGTCCCCGTTGGGGCTCACATTCTAAACTCCCTATCAGTATGTCTTTGGAATGTGGGAGGAAACCAGAGTACCCAGAGGAAACCCACGCAAACACGGAGAGAACATACAAACTCTTTGCAGATGTTGTCCTTGGTGGGGTTTGAACCCAGGACTCCAGCGCTGCAAGGCTGCTGTGCTAACCACTGTGCCACCGTGCTGCCTGTACTTGGGGTTGTGTTGTCACAGATGCAGGATGGAAGAGAGAGGGTGATCGCTTACGCCAGTCGATCCCTTCACAATTCCGATCCCAATCCGGACAATTACAGTTCTTTCAATTAACCAAAGAAATAAATGGCCTAGGCGTGGTACTTCCAAAAAAAATAATAACCTACAAAATGGGGAAGCTTACACCAAAGTAAAAAGATATAATTTTTATTAATGTTGAAACACATAAAAATACATTAAAAAATGGATGGGAACAAAGTTGCAAAGACAACCACCCACAGAAATTCAGGTAATTTATCAGTTAATAGCTGATGCTAAAATAGTCCGTCAATATTCAAAAAAAGATAAATGACATAGTGTCTATATAAATAGCGTTTCTAATAAAAAGAAAAATTATTTGTATTTTTTTATATTATATATTGTAGTATTAGGACAGACTTCCCCTGGGATAAAGCTAACGCGAAACGTGCGTCGGGGTCTGACTGTGCCGCCCACAGATTTTTTTCAGGTTAGTTCATATTTCCAGCACTTGCTGTGAATCACTTCATGTACCTTTAGGTTGAACTTTAGTTTTTTTGCATCTGCTGCAAGTATCAATGCACTTGCACTATTTTACTCCTGGCTACAAGCTTGGCTTAAACTCTCTTGGTTTGGTAAGGTTATCTCAGCCTACTACAAACCTTGCATGATACCTATCATCGCTATTTTTCTGCCTAGAGTTTCTATAAATATTTTTGATTTATCTAAATAATCTTTAGTATTACATCACTTTGACTTATCATTTTTTTATATTGATCAACACTATATAAAAAAATACAAATAATTTTTCTTTTTATTAGAAAATCTATTTATATAGACACTATGTCATTTATCTTTTTTTGAATAATGATGGACTATTTTAGCATTAGCTATTAACTGATAAATTACCTGAATTTCTGTTGGTGGTTGTCTTTGCAACTTTGTTCCCATCCATTTTTTTACTGTATTTTTATGTGTTTCAACATTAACCCCTTCCTGACATCTGACATACTATCCCGTCGAGGTGGGGTGGGCCCGTATGACCACCGACGGGATAGAACGTCATACGCGATCGGCCGCGCTCACGAGGATAGTGCGGCCGATCGCGGCCGGGTGTCAGCTGCCTATCGCAGCTGACATCTGGCACTATGTGCCAGGAGCAGTCACAGACCGCTCCCGGCACATTAACCCCGGCACACCGCGATCAAACATGATCGCGATGTGCCGGCAGTACAGGGAAGCATCGCGCAGGGAGGGGGCTCCCTGCGGGCTTCCCTGAGCCCCCCACAGCAACGCGATGTAATCGCGTTGCTGCGAGGGTCTCCTCACCTCCCTCCCTGCTCCAGACCCAGATCCAAGATGGCCGCGGCATCCGGGTCCTGCAGGGAGGGAGGTGGCTTCACAGAGCCTGCTCAGAGCAGGCACTGTGAAGCCTGCAGTGCTGTAAGTAAGATCAGTGATCTGACAGAGTGCTGTGCAAACTGTCAGATCACCGATTTCCAAATGTGTAAAAAAAACACACAAAAAAAGCCTAAATAATGAAAAAAAAAAATATTATTCCCATAAATACATTTCTTTATCTAAATAATAATAATAAAAAAAACAATAAAAGTACACATATTTAGTATCGCCGCATCCGTATTGACCCGACCTATAAAACTGGCCCACTAGTTAACCCCTTCAGTAAACACCGTAAGAAAAGAAAACAACGCTTTATTATCATACCGCCGAACCAAAAGTGGAATAACACGCGATCAAAAAGACGGATATAAATAACCATGGTACCGCTGAAAACGTCATGTTGTCCCGCAAAAAACGAGCTGCCATACAGCATCATTAGCAAAAAAATAAAAAGTTATAGTCCTGAGAATAAAGCGATGCAAAAATTATTATTTTTTCTATAAAATAGTTTTTATCGTATAAAAGCGCCAAAACATAAAAAAAATTATATAAATGAGGTATCGCTGTAATCGTACTGACCCGAAGAATAAAACTGCTTTATCCATTTTACCAAACGCGGAACGGTATACACGCCTCCCCCAAAAGAAATTCATGAATAGCTGGTTTTTGGTCATTCTGCCTCACAAAAATCAGAATAAAAAGCGATCAAAAAATGTCACGTGCCCGAAAATGTTACCAATAAAAACGTCAACTCATCCCGCAAAAAACAAGACCTCACATGACTCTGTGGACCAAAATATGGAAAAATTATAGCTCTCAAAATGTGGTAACGCAAAAAATATTTTTTGCAATAAAAAGCATCTTTCAGTGTATGACGGCTGCCAATCATAAAAATCCGCTAAAAAAAAACGCTATAAAAGTAAATCAAACCCCCCTTCATCACCCCATTATTTAAGGAAAAATTAAAAAAATGTATTTATTTCCATTTTCCCATTAGGGTTAGGGCTAGGGTTAGGGCTAGGGTTAGGGTTAGGGCTAGGGTTAGGGTTAGGGTTAGGGCTAGGGTTAGGGCTAGGGTTAGGGCTAGGGTTAGGTTTGGGGCTAGGGTTAAGGCTACAATTAGGGTTGGGGCTAAAGTTACGGTTAGGGTTTAGATTACATTTACGGTTGGGAATAGGGTTGGGATTAGGGTTAGGGGTATGTCAGGGTTAGAGGTGTGGTTAGGGTTACTGTTGGGATTAGGGTTAGGGGTGTGTTTGGATTAGGGTTTGTTATAATTTGGGGGGTTTCCACTGTTTAGGCACATCAGGGGCTCTCCAAACGCGACATGGCGTCCGATCTCAATTCCAGCCAATTCTGCGTTGAAAAAGTAAAACAGTGCTCCTTCCCTTCAGAGCTCTCCCGTGTGCCCAAACAGGGGTTTACCCCAACATATGGGGTATCAGCGTACTCAGGACAAATTGGAAAACAATGTTTGGGGTCCAATTTCTCCTGTTACCCTTGGGAAAATACAAAACTGGGGGCTAAAAAATAATTTTTGTGGGAAAAAAAAAGATTTTTTATTTTCACGGCTCTGCGTTATAAACTGTAGTGAAACACTTGGGGGCTCAAGGTTCTCACAACACATCTAGATAAGTTCCTTGGGGGGTCTAGTTTCCAATATGGGGTCACTTGTGGGGGTTTCTACTGTTTAGGTACATTAGGGGCTCTGCAAACGCAATGTGACGCCTGCAGACCATTCCATCTAAGTCTGCATTCCAAATGGCGCTCCTTCCCTTCCGAGCCCTTCCATGCACCCAAACGGTGGTTCCCCCCACATATGGGGTATCAGCGCACTCAGGACAAATTGAACAACAAATTTTGAGGTCCAATTTCTCCTGTTACCCTCGGGAAAATACAAAACTGGGGGCTAAAAAATAATTTTTGTGGGAAAAAATTTTTGTTTTATTTTTCCAGCTCTGCATTATAAACTTCTGTGAAGCCCTTGGTGGGTCAAAGCTCTCACCACACATCTAGATAAGTTCCTTAGGGGGTTTACTTTCCAAAATGGTGTCACTTGTGGGGGGTTTCTACTGTTTAGGTACATTAGGGGCTCTGCAAACGCAATGTGACACCTGCAGACCATTCCATCTAAGTCTGCATTCCAAATGGCGCTCCTTCCCTTCCGAGCCCTCCCATGCGCCTAAACAGTGGTTCCCCCCCACATATCGGGTATCAGCGCGCTCAGGACAAATTGGACAACAAATTTTGGGGTCCAATTTCTCCTGTTACCCTCGGGAAAATACAAAACTGGGGGCTAAAAAATAATTTTTGTGGGAAAAATTTTTTTTTGTTTTTTTCCGGCTCTGCATTATAAACTTCTGTGAAGCCCTTGGTGGGTCAAAGCGCTCACCACACATCTAGATAAGTTCCTTAGGGGGTCTACTTTCCAAAATGGTGTCACTTGTGGGGGGGTTCTACTGTTTAGGCACATCAGTGGCTCTCCAAACGCAACATGGCGTCCCATCTCAATTTCTGTCAATTTTGCATTGAAAAGTCAAACGGCGCTCCTTCCCTTCCGAGCTCTCCCATGCGCCCAAACAGTGGTTTACCCCCACATATGGGGTATCAGCATACTTAGGACAAATTGTACAACAACTTTTGGGGTCCAATTTCTTCTCTTACTCTTGGGAAAATAAAAAAATTGGGGGTGAAAAGATAATTTTTGTGAAAAAATATGATTTTTTATTTTTACGGTTCTGCATTATAAACTTCTGTGAAGCACTTGGTGGATCAAAGTGCTCACCACACCTCTAGATAAGTTCCTTAGGGGGTCTACTTTCCAAAATGGTGTCACTTGTGGGGGGTTTCAATGTTTAGGCACATCAGTGGCTCCCCAAACGCAACATGGCGTACCATCTCAATTCCTGTCAATTTTGCATTGAAAAGTCAAACGGCGCTCCTTCCCTTCCAGGCTCTCCCATGCGCCAAAACAGTGGTTTACCCCCACATATGGGGTATCAGCATACTCAGGACAAATTGTACAACAATTTTTGGGGTCCAGTTTCTTCTCTTACTCTTGGAAAAATAAAAAATTGGGGGCAAAAATATAATTTTTGTGAAAAAATATGATTTTTTATTTTTACGGTTCTGCATTATAAACTTCTGTAAAGCACTTGGTGGGTCAAAGTGCTCACCACACATCTAGATAAGTTCCTTAGGGGGTCTACTTTCCAAAATGGTGTCACTTGTGAGGGGTTTCAATATTTAGGCACATCAGGGGCTCTCCAAACGCAACATGGTGTCCCCATCTCAATTCCAGTCAATTTTGCATTGAAAAGTCAAATGGCGCTCCTTCGCTTCCGAGCTCTGTCATGCGCCCAAACAGTGGTTTACCCCCACATATGGGGTATCGGTGTACTCAGGACAAATTGTACAACAACTTTTGGGGTCCATTTTCTCCTGTTACCTTTGGTAAAATAAAGCAAATTGGAGCTGAATTAAATTTTTTGTGAAAAAAAGTTAAATGTTCATTTTTATTTAAACATTCCAAAAATTCCTGTGAAACACCTGAAGGGTTAATAAACTTCTTGAATGTGGTTTTGGACACCTTGAGGGGTGCAGTTTTTAGAATGGTGTCACACTTGGGTATTTTCTATCATATAGACCCCTCAAAATGACTTCAAATGAGATGTGGTCCCTAAATAAAAATGGTGTTGTAAAAATGAGAAATTGCTGGTCAACTTTTAACCCTTATAACTTCCTAACAAAAAAAATTTTTGGTTCCAAAATTGTGCTGATGTAAAGTAGACGTGGGAAATGTTACTTATTAAGTATTTTTGTGACATATCTCTGTAATTTAATTGCATACAAATTCAAAGTTGGAAAATTGCGAAATTTTCAAAATTTTCGCCAAATTTCCGTTTTTTACACATATAAACGCAGGTAATATCAAAGAAATTTTACCACTATCATGAAGTACAGTATGTCATGAGAAAACAATGTCAGAATCACTGGGATCCGTTGAAGCGTTCCAGAGTTATAACCTCATAAAAGGACAGTGGTCAGAATTGTAAAAATTGGCCCGGTCATTAACGTGCAAACCACCCTTGGGGGTGAAGGGGTTAATAAAAATTATATCTTTTTACTTTTTAAACCATAAATTTTTATTGAAGTTTGCATATATGATACAGGAAAAGAAGAAACTTTAGTATTATCATATAGTACATTGCATCATAACAAGGGGGTAACAGTCCTTCATTTATGTTCTGATAACTGGCAACAAACTTAAGACGAGTCATATCAAAGGCCGAGTGTAACAGCGACAAAAACACACACAAAATGGTGGGCAAGGGTTAGGGGAGGGGGAAGGGAAGGGGGACCCGAGAAGAGGTTATAATGAATCCATACCCATTTGGGTATTTTTAATCAGAAGCCTGAGGACTACGGTTAGATAGTCGAGATACTGGAATAGCGAAAGGGGTGTGGCTGGCGTATTCCGCCCAGGGGAGCCAAGTAAGTTCAAATCTCTCTACTTTGTCAGTGAGTATAGCTGATAATATATCTTTTTACTTTGGTGTAAGCTTCCCTATTTTGTAGGTTACTACAGTTCTTCCAAGTGGGAGCTGTTAGCGTTGGTATGGGCTATGACAGAGAGATTTGTGGAATATCTGTCTGGCTCTGAAGTGCTGGTGCGGACAGATAACAACCTGCTTGCGCACCTGGAGAATGCGAGACTGGGGGCTTTGGAACAGCGGTGGGTAGCCAGGATGGCGAAATAACGTTAAAAAATCGCCTACAGGAGGGGAGCAGAAAATACCCACGCCGATGCCTTGTCCCGGAGGAAGAGTACCAGACCCGAGCGGGACAGAGACGAAGAGCTAGAGGATAAAGAGGTCCCTAGATTTTGGAGGTCCACCAGGACGGTGGTGGCAACACAGGGACAGATACATACCCCAGCCCAAGATGACATACTGGGGCGAACTCGAGATGAGTTGGTTCAGCTTGAACAGAAAGATGGTGAACTAGATTTACTAACTTAGACGATGTGTGGCTTCTCAGAGACTACCGATCTCGTCGGAAAGTGGGACCTTGTTCCCGGAGGCGTTGCGGATTCTATGACAGTGGGAACAACTATGAATGAAGAACGGATTACTATATTGAAAAGCACAACTGCGGACCGAGCCGGATGTGACCTGGCAAGTCATCGTTCCAACAACGTCACAATCTGAAATTGCCATCGCTGCACACGAGCAAGGAGCCCACTTCGGTCCGGAGAAAACCTTCCAATGGCTACAACGGTTCATCTTCCATCCTCAGTTGAAGGCGAATGTGCCCGAGGCCTGTGAAAAGTGCTGAACATGTGAGCTGGCTAAGCCGCCAGAACAGAAGGCTTTGAGAAAGAACATACCATTGTTCGAAACACGTTGCTTGCTACTCACTACTATGTAATTTATTGGACTGGACTTTGTATTTTATTCTTAATAAATTTGTACGTTTTTGGAAGCTTTTTTTTTTTTTGCTGGAGAACAGAAGGCTCCCATTCAGTCTATTATAACCTCTGCTCCTCTGGAACTCCTGACAATAGAGTATCTGACCATCGGCCTGGCCCATCAGGTCTACGAACGCTGCATGGTAATGGTGGATCATTTTACAAAGTTCGCCGTGGTGACTCCGACATGGGATCAGACTGCAGAGTCCGCTGCATATGCAATATGTAAGAACTTCATTCAACCCTATGGGTGTCCGAAGAGAATTCACTCCGATCAGGGAGCTTGTTTCTTGGGAAAAGTAATGGATAAATTGCACCTTATATACCAGATTGACAAATCCCACACCACACCGTACCACCCTCAAGGTAATGGTGCATGTGAACAATTCAACCGTACACTGATCCAGATGTTAAGGACTCTAGAGGAAGATCGGAAGGCCCGGTGGCCAGAATATCTCTCGGAACTGGTGTGGGTGTACAATAATCGAATACACCGAACCACGTGATATACACCTTATTCCCTTCTGTTCGGCCGAGACGGAAAAGGAATCACCGAGTTGGCACTGGACCCAGAAGAGGACTACCCAAGCATTGGGAACCTTGATACCTGGAGCGCTCCCGATAGTCAGCTGTTCGGCACCGCAGCTGCATGTGTCACGGCTGTGTGACAGTCACAACACACGCATGGAGAGCCTGTTTGTTCATTTAATAATTAGATTTAGGAAACAATCAAAGATTCAGGATGAAAACATTTGCTGATATCAGTTGTGTGATTAGTTGAAAACAAAATTGCATATCAACAGACAATGGGAGCCAAGATCATTAACCAATTGTTTGCTGGACTCCAAGTCACCCCGAAAATCATGGTAAAAATTTGAAATTACAGGTGCATCTAATTTACTTGAATTTCAAGAGAGCAAGCTCTTCATTTGACTCAGCGGCCGGTCATTAGCCTGTAATCGTTCACATCTATCACATGCTCTCACCCGGGCCCGACATGCCAGTTCTGGTGGGGTTTTTTTTGGCAAGTGAGGCTCCAGTAAAGTTTTGAGCAGATGTTCCAGTCCAGGACATCAAGCCTTCATAACACGCTCATAGAGCCTGGTTTCTAACAGTTTCAATCAAAAACTTGCACACCAGTAGTACAGTAGAATTTTCAGAAAACTGTATTTTTGACAACCCATGCTCCCTTTAAGCCCCAATCTGTACATGAACACATTTTATATATTAAAAAAATCCTTCATCTATTGAAAACTGGATGAAATGTAGATCATTTAAAAAACTTATTGGGATTTTTCTTTAGTTTGATGTAATTAAGTATTTGTGTATTGCAACCAAAGTACAAAGTCTAGAGTGGCTGCCATGTTGCTGTAGCCTTGCAGCTGTCTCTTCTGACCACTAGAGGGAGCAATGTCCACACACGACGTCATGTGTGTAGAAATACTAGAAAAGCTGAACTGTCAGGTAACCAGTGAGGGGTGCCGGGTGTCTCCGGGTGGTCGCGGGGTGTTCAATGCTATCTGTCATTTTACGGAAGCTCTAGGAGGGACAGCAGTACAACACATCCATAGCCCCTCTCAACTGACAGTGCCAAAGATCACATGACTCCTCCCAGAATCCTCTGCACCAACTGTTACTTCCGTGTTCTAATCTCACATCTACTGGAGCAAAGGACTGAGCTGAATGATAACAAAAGGTACAAAAACCTGTAATATAGTGTATAATGTACAGTGCTGTGTAATAACCTGTAACATAGTGTATACTGCTGTGTAATAACCTGGAATATAGTGTACACTGCTGTGTAATAACCTGGAATATAGTGTACACTGCTGTGTAATAACCTGGAATATAGTGTACACTGCTGTGTAATAACCTGGAATATAGTGTACACTGCTGTGTAATAACCTGTACTATAGTGCATACTGCTGTGTAATAACTTGGAATATAGTGTATACTGCTGTGTAATAACCTGGAAAATAGTGTATACTGCTGTGTAATAACCTGAAATATAGTGTATACTGCTGTGTAATAACCTGTAACATAGTGTATACTGCTGTGTAATAACCTGGAATATAGTGTACACTGCTGTGTAATAACCTGGAATATAGTGTACACTGCTGTGTAATAACCTGGAATATAGTGTACACTGCTGTGTAATAACCTGGAATATAGTGTACACTGCTGTGTAATAACCTGTACTATAGTGCATACTGCTGTGTAATAACTTGGAATATAGTGTATACTGCTGTGTAATAACCTGAAATATAGTGTATACTGCTGTGTAATAACCTGTAACATAGTGTATACTGCTGTGTAATAACCTGGAATATAGTGTACACTGCTGTGTAATAACCTGTACTATAGTGTACACTGCTGTGTAATAACCTGGAATATAGTGTACACTGCTGTGTAATAACCTGTACTATAGTGCATACTGCTGTGTAATAACTTGGAATATAGTGTATACTGCTGTGTAATAACCTGGAAAATAGTGTATACTGCTGTGTAATAACCTGAAATATAGTGTATACTGCTGTGTAATAACCTGTAACATAGTGTATACTGCTGTGTAATAACCTGGAATATAGTGTACACTGCTGTGTAATAACCTGGAATATAGTGTACACTGCTGTGTAATAACCTGGAATATAGTGTACACTGCTGTGTAATAACCTGGAATATAGTGTACACTGCTGTGTAATAACCTGGAATATAGTGTACACTGCTGTGTAATAACCTGTACTATAGTGCATACTGCTGTGTAATAACTTGGAATATAGTGTATACTGCTGTGTAATAACCTGGAAAATAGTGTATACTGCTGTGTAATAACCTGAAATATAGTGTATACTGCTGTGTAATAACCTGTAACATAGTGTATACTGCTGTGTAATAACCTGGAATATAGTGTACACTGCTGTGTAATAACCTGTACTATAGTGTACACTGCTGTGTAATAACCTGGAATATAGTGTACACTGCTGTGTAATAACCTGTACTATAGTGCATACTGCTGTGTAATAACTTGGAATATAGTGTATACTGCTGTGTAATAACCTGGAAAATAGTGTATACTGCTGTGTAATAACCTGAAATATAGTGTATACTGCTGTGTAATAACCTGTAACATAGTGTATACTGCTGTGTAATAACCTGGAATATAGTGTACACTGCTGTGTAATAACCTGGAATATAGTGTACACTGCTGTGTAATAACCTGGAATATAGTGTACACTGCTGTGTAATAACCTGTACTATAGTGCATACTGCTGTGTAATAACTTGGAATATAGTGTATACTGCTGTGTAATAACCTGGAAAATAGTGTATACTGCTGTGTAATAACCTGAAATATAGTGTATACTGCTGTGTAATAACCTGTAACATAGTGTATACTGCTGTGTAATAACCTGGAATATAGTGTACACTGCTGTGTAATAACCTGGAATATAGTGTACACTGCTGTGTAATAACCTGGAATATAGTGTACACTGCTGTGTAATAACCTGGAATATAGTGTACACTGCTGTGTAATAACCTGTACTATAGTGCATACTGCTGTGTAATAACTTGGAATATAGTGTATACTGCTGTGTAATAACCTGGAAAATAGTGTATACTGCTGTGTAATAACCTGAAATATAGTGTATACTGCTGTGTAATAACCTGTAACATAGTGTATACTGCTGTGTAATAACCTGGAATATAGTGTACACTGCTGTGTAATAACCTGGAATATAGTGTACACTGCTGTGTAATAACCTGGAATATAGTGTACACTGCTGTGTAATAACCTGGAATATAGTGTACACTGCTGTGTAATAACCTGTACTATAGTGCATACTGCTGTGTAATAACTTGGAATATAGTGTATACTGCTGTGTAATAACCTGAAATATAGTGTATACTGCTGTGTAATAACCTGTAACATAGTGTATACTGCTGTGTAATAACCTGGAATATAGTGTACACTGCTGTGTAATAACCTGTACTATAGTGTACACTGCTGTGTAATAACCTGGAATATAGTGTACACTGCTGTGTAATAACCTGTACTATAGTGCATACTGCTGTGTAATAACTTGGAATATAGTGTATACTGCTGTGTAATAACCTGGAAAATAGTGTATACTGCTGTGTAATAACCTGAAATATAGTGTATACTGCTGTGTAATAACCTGTAACATAGTGTATACTGCTGTGTAATAACCTGGAATATAGTGTACACTGCTGTGTAATAACCTGGAATATAGTGTACACTGCTGTGTAATAACCTGGAATATAGTGTACACTGCTGTGTAATAACCTGGAATATAGTGTACACTGCTGTGTAATAACCTGGAATATAGTGTACACTGCTGTGTAATAACCTGTACTATAGTGCATACTGCTGTGTAATAACTTGGAATATAGTGTATACTGCTGTGTAATAACCTGGAAAATAGTGTATACTGCTGTGTAATAACCTGAAATATAGTGTATACTGCTGTGTAATAACCTGTAACATAGTGTATACTGCTGTGTAATAACCTGGAATATAGTGTACACTGCTGTGTAATAACCTGTACTATAGTGTACACTGCTGTGTAATAACCTGGAATATAGTGTACACTGCTGTGTAATAACCTGTACTATAGTGCATACTGCTGTGTAATAACTTGGAATATAGTGTATACTGCTGTGTAATAACCTGGAAAATAGTGTATACTGCTGTGTAATAACCTGAAATATAGTGTATACTGCTGTGTAATAACCTGTAACATAGTGTATACTGCTGTGTAATAACCTGGAATATAGTGTACACTGCTGTGTAATAACCTGGAATATAGTGTACACTGCTGTGTAATAACCTGGAATATAGTGTACACTGCTGTGTAATAACCTGTACTATAGTGCATACTGCTGTGTAATAACTTGGAATATAGTGTATACTGCTGTGTAATAACCTGGAAAATAGTGTATACTGCTGTGTAATAACCTGAAATATAGTGTATACTGCTGTGTAATAACCTGTAACATAGTGTATACTGCTGTGTAATAACCTGGAATATAGTGTACACTGCTGTGTAATAACCTGGAATATAGTGTACACTGCTGTGTAATAACCTGGAATATAGTGTACACTGCTGTGTAATAACCTGGAATATAGTGTACACTGCTGTGTAATAACCTGTACTATAGTGCATACTGCTGTGTAATAACTTGGAATATAGTGTATACTGCTGTGTAATAACCTGGAAAATAGTGTATACTGCTGTGTAATAACCTGAAATATAGTGTATACTGCTGTGTAATAACCTGTAACATAGTGTATACTGCTGTGTAATAACCTGGAATATAGTGTACACTGCTGTGTAATAACCTGTACTATAGTGTACACTGCTGTGTAATAACCTGGAATATAGTGTACACTGCTGTGTAATAACCTGTACTATAGTGCATACTGCTGTGTAATAACTTGGAATATAGTGTATACTGCTGTGTAATAACCTGGAAAATAGTGTATACTGCTGTGTAATAACCTGAAATATAGTGTATACTGCTGTGTAATAACCTGTAACATAGTGTATACTGCTGTGTAATAACCTGGAATATAGTGTACACTGCTGTGTAATAACCTGGAATATAGTGTACACTGCTGTGTAATAACCTGGAACATAGTGTACACTGCTGTGTAATAACCTGGAATATAGTGTACACTGCTGTGTAATAACCTGGAATATAGTGTACACTGCTGTGTAATAACCTGTACTATAGTGCATACTGCTGTGTAATAACTTGGAATATAGTGTATACTGCTGTGTAATAACCTGGAAAATAGTGTATACTGCTGTGTAATAACCTGAAATATAGTGTATACTGCTGTGTAATAACCTGTAACATAGTGTATACTGCTGTGTAATAACCTGGAATATAGTGTACACTGCTGTGTAATAACCTGTACTATAGTGTATACTGCTGTGTAATAACCTGGAATATAGTGTACACTGCTGTGTAATAACCTGTACTATAGTGCATACTGCTGTGTAATAACTTGGAATATAGTGTATACTGCTGTGTAATAACCTGGAAAATAGTGTATACTGCTGTGTAATAACCTGAAATATAGTGTATACTGCTGTGTAATAACCTGTAACATAGTGTATACTGCTGTGTAATAACCTGGAATATAGTGTACACTGCTGTGTAATAACCTGGAATATAGTGTATACTGCTGTGTAATAACCTGTAACATAGTGTATACTGCTGTGTAATAACCTACTCTGCTGTGTAATAACCTGTACTATAGTGTACACTGCTGTGTAATAACCTGGAATATAGTGTATACTGCTGTGTAATAACCTGTAATATAGTGTACACTGCTGTGTAATAACCTGTACTATAGTGCATACTGCTGTGTAATAACCTGTACTATAGTGAGCACTGCTGTGTAATAACCTGGAATATAGTGTATACTGCTGTGTAATAACCTGGAAAATAGTGTATACTGCTGTGTAATAACCTGAAATATAGTGTATACTGCTGTGTAATAACCTGTAACATAGTGTATACTGCTGTGTAATAACCTGGAATATAGTGTACACTGCTGTGTAATAACCTGGAATATAGTGTATACTGCTGTGTAATAACCTGTAACATAGTGTATACTGCTGTGTAATAACCTACTCTGCTGTGTAATAACCTGTACTATAGTGTACACTGCTGTGTAATAACCTGGAATATAGTGTATACTGCTGTGTAATAACCTGTAATATAGTGTACACTGCTGTGTAATAACCTGTACTATAGTGCATACTGCTGTGTAATAACCTGTACTATAGTGAGCACTGCTGTGTAATAACCTGGAATATAGTGTATACTGCTGTGTAATAACCTGGAAAATAGTGTATACTGCTGTGTAATAACCTGAAATATAGTGTATACTGCTGTGTAATAACCTGAAATATAGTGTATACTGCTGTGTAATAACCTGTAACATAGTGTATACTGCTGTGTAATAACCTACTCTGCTGTGTAATAACCTGTACTATAGTGTATACTGCTGTGTAATAACCTGTAATATAGTGTACACTGCTGTGTAATAACCTGTACTATAGTGCATACTGCTGTGTAATAACCTGTACTATAGTGAGAACTGCTGTGTAATAACCTGTACTATAGTGTATACTGCTGTGTAATAACCTGGAATATAGTGCATACTGCTGTGTAATAACCTGCACTATAGTGTACACTGCTGTGTAATAACCAGGAATATAGTGTATACTGCTGTGTAATAACCTGTAGTATAGTGTACACTGCTGTGTAATAACCTGGAATATAGTATATACTGCGGTGTAATAACCTGTAATATAGCGTATACTGCTGTGTAATAACCTGCACTATAGTGTACACTGCTGTGTAATAACCAGGAATATAGTGTACACTGCTGTGTAATAACCTCTAATATAGTGTATACTGCTGTGTAATAACCTGGAATATTGTGTACACTGCTGTGTAATAACCAGGAATATAGTGTACACTGCTGTGTAATAAGCAGGAATATAGTGTATACTGCTGTGTAATAACCTGGAATATAGTGTATACTGCTGTGTAATAACCTGGAATATAGTGTACACTGCTGTGTAAAAACCTATAGTATAGTGTACACTGCTGTGTAATAACCTGGAATATAGTGTATACTGCTGTGTAATAACCTGTAATATAGTGTACACTGCTGTGTAATAACCTGTAACATAGTGTATAATGCTGTGTAATAACCTGCACTATAGTGTACACTGCTGTGTAATAACCAGGAATATAGTGTACACTGCTGTGTAATAACCTTTAATATAGTGTATACTGCTGTGTAATAACCTGGAATATTGTGTACACTGCTGTGTAATAACCAGGAATATAGTGTACACTGCTGTGTAATAACCTGTAACATAGTGTATAATGCTGTGTAATAACCAGGAATATAGTGTACACTGCTGTGTAATAACCTGTAACATAGTGTATAATGCTGTGTAATAACCTGGAATATAGTGTACACTGCTGTGTAATAACCTGTAATATAGTGCATACTGCTGTGTAATAACCTGTACTATAGTGTACACTGCTGTATAATAACCTGTAACATAGTGTATAGTGCTGTGTAATAACCTCTAATGTAGTGTACACTGCTGTGTAATAACCTGTACTATAGTGTAAACTGCTGTGTAATAACCTGTAACATAGTGTATAGTGCTGTGTAATAACCTCTAATGTAGTGTACACTGCTGTGTAATAACGTGTAATATAGTGTACACTGCTGTGTAATAACCTGGAATATAGTGTATAGTGTACACTGATGTGTAATAACCTGGAATATAGTGTATAGTGTACACTGATGTGTAATAACCTGGAATATAGTGTAAACAATTGTGTAATAACCTGTAACATAGTGTATAGTGTACACTGTTGTGTAATAACCTGGAATATAGTGTATAGTGTACACTGATGTGTAATAACCTGGAATATAGTGTATAGTGTACACTGATGTGTAATAACCTGGAATATAGTGTATAGTGTACACTGATGTGTAATAACCTGGAATATAGTGTACACTATTGTGTAATAACCTGTAACATAGTGTATAGTGTACACTGTTGTGTAATAACCTGGAATATAGTGTATAGTGTACACTGATGTGTAATAACCTGTAATATAGTGTACACTGATGTGTAATAACCTGGAATATAGTGTAGACTATTGTGTAATAACCTGTAACATAGTGTATAGTGTACACTGCTGTGTAATAACCTGTAGTATAGTGTACACTGTTGTGTAATAACCTGGAATATAGTGTATAGTGTACACTGATGTGTAATAACCTGGAATATAGTGTATAGTGTACACTGCTGTGTAATAACCTGTAGTATAGTGTACACTGTTGTGTAATAACCTGGAATATAGTTGTCAGGATTCCCCTGACCACTGCCCCCAATTGTCACGATTCACACCGTGACCGTCACCCCTACGTCACGGGTCGGGGTGACTTTGGGCCAACAGACGGCTATCACATGTGCAGGGGGGCTTATCTTAGTTATCCCTCCACTGCTAGCAATGTGGTGAGAAAACACATACAAGGCTATTGACCTCTTAGTTTACAGCAGGGGCTTATTCTAGGTATCCCACTGCTTTCAATATACCACAAACTGCAGGGATTTATGTATATCCCGCTTACAGTTCCACTTAACACCTGCAGCTCTCTGGCACCCCCTTTACTCTCAGGTCAGATTAGGTACTGCACCCTGGGTAATTAGTCGCCAGAAAGGCTGCCTGCTATGTACTGGCTATTGGGCACGCTGCAGCGACGCGATAACTACTCCCACTCAGGCAGATACAATAATTATCAACGCCGCAGTCGCTACAGCATCACTCAACAGTCAGCACACTCTCGCTGCCACCAGCTTCGATTAAACGGGTCCGAAGCTAACCCAACACAACAGTAGCGTATTTCCCTTCAGAAGACTTAGGGTACGGTTTAGAACAGGAGAACGAACTAATATTAAATATTATATTCCATAAAAATTAGGCAGTGCTTTATCAAAAATATTTTATAAAGATGTTACAAATGAGACAATTGCAAATATGTACAAGGGTAATTATGAAATAAACAGGGAATAAATGAGAAAAAGTAACACTCACATGTTCAAAGCATGGCAGGCAACCATACGTCCCAGCTCATTGGACATGCTGCTGGCTTCAGGAGAAGACAAGAAGTCAAGAAGAAGAAATCAAGCAGAAGACTGAGCTGGGGAGCCTGCCACAAACTTAAAACTTTAAGGCTGTGACATCACAGAAAGGCTGGCTTATCCAGACCCTCCTCTCTCTACATTCTGAGTAAACTTTTAAACTATTTTCTCTAATTTCTATAACTACAAAACATGTCAGAGTCATAACAAACCTATCATTCATCTCGGATTAACGTGAGCATTCTAATGAGATCAAATATGTCCTATCTGGGATACATATTTACAGAGAAAACCCTACTTCTTTACCAGACGGAGTTAGAAGCCCGAGTTTCAAGGGATGGGTAGATACACCGAGTGAGAATACGAATATATATTTTCGTGTTCCTAACGTAAACATGGTGCATAACATCGTACAAAAACCAAACAAAGAATCTCATGGATTTCTGGAAAATTTTAAACAGTTCTCTGCAGTTCTCTGCTAGAGGAGATTTGAGCCTAGTCGTATAGTGTATAGTGTACACTGATGTGTAATAACCTGGAATATAGTGTATAGTGTACACTGCTGTGTAATAACCTGTAGTATAGTGTACACTGTTGTGTAATAACCTGGAATATAGTGTATAGTGTACACTGATGTGTAATAACCTGTAATATAGTGTACACTGCTGTGTAATAACCTGTAATATAGTCTGCACTGATGTGTAATAAACTGTAATATAGTGTATACTGCAGTGTAATAACCTTTAATTTAGTGTACACTGCTGTGTAATAACCTGTAATATAAAGTGTAATAACCTGTAATAGTGTACGCTATTGTGTAATAACCTGTAATATAGTGTACACAGCTATGTGATGATCCATAATACACTCTATGTAATAACTTATAAGTAATATGTAAACTGTATGCTTCAGTGGAATAGTCCCTACTATGCTATCCAGTATGTGCCACAGTGTAATAATATCCATATTACATTGTACAATATACGGTACGTGCTATGTGGAATGATAAATATATTCTGGTATGTAGTATATGCTGCTGTGTAATATCATGTTATAGGCCGTATATACCTATGGTGCTGAGTAATAATCTGAAATGATCCAGTATTCACCATGTGTAATATTAATCCATCATATATGCTAGTACCCTCTGTTTTACATAGTATATGTGATGTTACATAGGTTCTGGTATATAGTATACGCTGCTATGTAATAACATGTTATATGCCATATACTCTTCCTTACCAAGAAGGAAAAGTTGTGGAGATACGGAAATCGCAGGATGGATAGACATGTTACTTATATACAAATGGTGAAAATGGAAACAACATTTTCAAAACCTCTCACTTTATTTAGTATGGAGTATGAGCACCACATGCAGAGATGCACGCACACACCTGGACATCATATCAGGGAGGTTATTAAAGAGAACCTGTTGGCATGATTTTGTATTGTAGCATTAAGTCATGGCTGTAATACTGATCATAATGACTCCTTTGGTGAAGAAATCCGCTTTTTGCTTCTTCTGTAATCACCATGAGAAGTTTTCATCTAATGCGCTTTTGGTGCACAGAGCCGGACTGTGCACTGGTCTTCTCCGCCTACCTCCGGTGTTTCATCGACAGGTCACTGATTTCCCAGTCACTTGCCTCCTGTTCTCATACTCTGTGCTGAATATTGATATTTTGAATATTTTATTTCCATATTTTACATAACAGGAACGTGTGTATTCATTCTGTGATGTCCATAATTCCACAACGTTTCCTGCTTGATGTTGCAGATTCAGTGATCAGGAGTTATATAGTTTAACGAGTCTGCAGTGCACCATATAGTATATATCATGTCTAATAACCCATCATTATGCAGTACATGGCAGTATATTATATATATTCTATCTAATATGATCAATATGTTCATGGATATTGTTATGCCATATGAGTGTACGTTTCCATATAACCCATAATTTGCTGTAGTATGTGTCTGTGTAATCCTCTGCCACATGCCATGTACTATATACTGCTATGTTATAACCTGTTACATTGGGTACGTGCTATGTAATATTGAGTGGTTTGTGATGTATAGTATCACAGAGGCAAATGTCAAATATTTCCCCAGTATCCATAGAGTTAAAATCACTCCACATTTATTGGTGTCTTTTGAAAATAGATGAGCTTAAGTCTGAATTCAGATGTCCGATATTTACGGTCCATGTTCAGAGCAGACACGCGTTTCCTGGCCCTTATGTTATTTGCAGTATCTCAAATTTGAAATACTGAGTAGTACATAATGACGAAAGCTTCTTATTTATGCATGGAAATATTACTTTATCTTATAACGATTCCAAGCTTAAAGGGAACCTGTCACCCCGTTTTTTGAGATTGAGCTATAAATACTGTTAAATAGGGCCTGCGCTGTGTGTTCCTATAGTGTATGTAGTGTACCCCGATTCCCCATGTATGCTGAGAAATAACTTACCAAAGTCGCCGTTTTCGCCTGTCAATCAGGCTGGTCAGGTCGGGAGGGCGTGGTGACATCGCTGGTTCTTCCTCAGCTTTACGTTGGTGGCGTAGTGGTGAAGACACAGCGCGCGATCTGCGCTGTCATCCCTTTCGTCCGTGGGGGCGGCCATCTTCCTGGGGCCGCGCGTGCGCAGATCGAGTGCTCTGCTGCACGGGGCTTCAGGAAAATGGCCGCGGGATGCCGCGCGTGCGCATTAGAGATCGCGGCGGCCATTTTCCCAAAGCCGAGTTTGCATCTCGGCTTTGGGAAAATGGCCGCCGCGATCTCTAATGCGCACGCGCGGCATCCCGCGGCCATTTTCCTGAAGCCCCGTGCAGCAGAGCACTCGATCTGCGCACGCGCGGCCCCAGGAAGATGGCCGCCCCCACCGACGAAAGGGATGACAGCGCAGATCGCGCGCTGTGTCTTCACCACTACGCCACCAACGTAAAGCTGAGGAAGAACCAGCGATGTCACCACGCCCTCCCGACCTGACCAGCCTGATTGACAGGCGAAAACGGCGACTTTGGTAAGTTATTTCTCAGCATACATGGGGAATCGAGGTACACTACATACACTATAGGAACACACAGCGCAGGCCCTATTTAACAGCATTTATAGCTCAATCTCAAAAAACGGGGTGACAGGTTCCCTTTAAAGGGAATCTGTTAGTAGGATCAGCCCTCCTAAGCCGTTTACATGGGCATGTAGGTCCTAGGAAGCTGAATAAAATGATACCTTGATTTCTGTGATCCAATGTCTTATTCCAGAGAAATCCACATCGTTCTTTGTATGTAAATGAGCTGCTAAGACCTATGGGCTGGACATAGATCTCCCTGAGAATCTGCCTCCAGAGCTTATTTTATATGAAAGGGGGCATTACCAGTGTGAGACATGTAACGACTGCTCTCGGCTCTCCACATGTCACTGCAGAGCTGTGTGTGATTATAACTAACCCAGTAAAGCAGAGCTGAGCTTTGTTTCTTTACAAACATATCCCTGTTTCCAGCAATGTGTCACTTACTGGCTTGCATGCTGATATTTTGATATAGCTACTGTTTTCTCTGCTGAACACCCAGCAGTAAGCTGAGCTCTTTGTAACCCCGCCCCCACCACTGATTAGCAGCTTCCTGTGTACCCTGTACATGTATAGAAAGCTGCTAATCAATGGTGGGGGCGGGGTTATAAAGAGCAGGACGACTACGTGGCAAGTGACATCTAGTCCTCTACTAATAATCTCCTGCTGATAAAACATTGATTTTATTGAAGCACACAACCCAGTAAGTGATGCATCGCTGGAATCAGAGTCTCAGCCACTACATCATGCAGCTCTCAGATTAAATAGCAAAAACCTGCTTACAGATTCCCTTTAAATTAAGCTCTGGTCGCAGATTCTCAGGCGGACCAGTGTTTCGGCCATAGATCATAACAGCTCATTTACATATAAGAAAAACATGGCTATCTCTGGAATAAGACATTGGATCACAGATATCAAGGTATCATTTTATTCAGCTTTCTATGACCTACATGCACATTTAGAAGGACTCATCCTAATGAGATTCCCTTTAAATAGACAAATGAGGCCATTCTAATCCAATATTACGTCGTACACTAAATATAAGTAGAATACAGCGGGCTTCATTGTCAGAGCCTGTATTCTTGGTGGTCCCAGTCCCCTGCGGGCTGTTTGAGGGTTACTGGTGTATGTGCTCTGCTTGGTCATAGGAGCAGAACAACTATAAATGTTGGACGCGAGGTCTCATGACAGACTCTAGTGGCACCAGACGGACTCCATTGACTATGATGTGATCAGGTTTCAATCATGGTGTCTATCCATTTACCAGACAAACAATATACTGTATTGTATTTTTAAAACCTACAAGTGAAAAGTAAGCAAAAACCCTGATGTAACTAAGTAAAAAAGCAAAAGTGCTTTTAAATAACACAGAGTTTTTAGTAATACTGTTTTTTTTAATCAAAAAATAGCACAAAAGCCATCCCACCGCGTCAAGGTAACTCTGATCAGGACAGTCCTACACTGTCTAATATTAAAACCTTACCATGTGTTACCTAGTTACATCAGGGTTTTTGCTTACTTTTTCTCTTGTAGGCTTTAATGTTTTGTGGCCAATGTGAACATGCGTTTAACTTCTGCATGTGTACCAACTCAAGTTAAGCTCAATTTTTGTGCATTGTATTTTTAGCCTGATCTGATCAGCGCTTATATTGGGTGCAATTCACCCATGTACAAAATGTTTAATAAAAGAGTAATAAGAGCAGATGGTGACGGGGAAAAGAAGACGAAAGCTCGTGAATAATTCATGTGAATTTGATCTAATATGAACTCTGTGATGTGGACATATAATTACTTGTGCCATATAAAATGCATTTATGTCACTGAAAAGTCTAATGGTGTGAGTGGGTTTGGGGAAGGAGCTAGATTTTTTTTTTTTTTTAATATTTATGATTGTTTTTCTTTGACATTTTTACTGTGTGATCTTCTCCCAGAGGATTGCTGGGAAGACACAGATTATGTCCACCCAGCATGCTCCTCTCCTCCAGACACATCGTAGTTGCCTGTATGTAGACAGACCACTTCCTGCAGTCCTGGTCTATTTGCTTCAAATATATGGGACAACTTTGGGGGCATTTTGTATATATTTTGGGCTAAAAATATTTTTTGTAATTAGATTTCTTTCTTTTCCACCATTTGACTGTTAAGACCATTTTTCACCCTGCTCCGCAATGCACGGACTAGCTGCGGTTCTCCTGACTCGAGCGTGACAGCTTCATTTATTTTATGAGGCTGTCACGCTCAGGTCGGGAGAGCCGCAGCTTGTCCGTACATTGCGGTCCGATCTCGGACAAATTTACACGGATATCAGAATGCGCCCTTAAGCTGACTTCATAGATTTGTGTCTCCCTGACCTGAACTCGACATATATGCCTATGAGGCCGTCAATTAACAGTTGAGAGACCCTCAGGCAGTCAGTGCATCAGACCACGAAAGATACTGATTACATCAAACCAGGAATATTAAGAACCTGTTTGCATTCTGATGGAAGTTTTTATCTGTCTTTTATTGACTTTCTATCAGCTCATCTATCGCCACAGAAAACATTAAAAAGGAAAGTGGAACTTTCATATAATTATCACTCAGATGAGAGAAACTCCTTAAAAGACAGATAATAAGAGTGAAAGCACATTTAACTTGCATAATTATCGTGATCACTCGTTTCCTGGTAATCTTGTAGTGTGAACTGGTTGCCAATCACCTGACTGAGCAAAATGGTCGTTCGTTGGGTGAAATGATCTTTTTGGTTTGTTTAAAGGGAACCTGTCACCCCCAAAATCGAAGATGAGCTAAGCCCACCTGCATCATTCTTTCATGCTGTAGATAAGCCCCCGATGTATCCTGAGAAATGAGAAAAAGAGGTTAGATTATATTCACCTGGGGGGGGCGGTCCGATCCGATGGGCGTCGCGGTCCGGTCTGGGGCCTCCCATCTTCATAGAATGATGTCCTCTTCTGGTCTTCACGCTCCGGCGCAGGCGTAATTTGTCTGCCCTGTTGAGGGCATAGCAAAGTACTGCAGTGCACAGGCGGCGGGAAAGGTTAGAGAGGCCCGGCGCCTGCGCACTGCAGTACTTTGCTCTGCCTTTAACAGGACAGACAAAGTACGCCTGCGCCGGAGCCGCAGCGTGAAGACAAGAAGAGGACATCATCATAAGAAGATGGGAGGCCCCGGACCGCGACGCCCATCAGACCGGACCGCAGCAGGACCGCCCCTGGGTGAGTATAATCTAACCTTTTTTTCTCATCTTTCAGGTTACATCAGGGCCTTATCTACAGCATTACAGAATGTAGATAAGCCCCTGATGCTGGTGGGCTTAGCTCATCTTCGATTTTGGGGGGTGACAGGTTCCCTTTAAACGATCACTGTTCTTGGCAACACGTCCTGTGTAAACAGTACTCGCGCTTCTGAAAACATTGATAGCCTATGCCCACTGGACGATCTAAATAACTTTTGCCTGCCAAGGTCTCATTTATAATGTCACTTTAAGTAGACTGTGAACGGGCACTCCCGTGATTTCGTCGCCTGCGTTGAAACATTATATTGCTTATGTCATATATTCCTGCACCATTTCACGTATGTGCTAACATCTGAGTTTCTACTCGTGTAATATTCCTCTGCTGATTCCCCCATGGTCCCTGCATGTCTTACAGTGAGGACATCCTTTATTTTGGAACATACTCATCTTAATTTTTTTTAAGTTCTGGAAAACTCCTTTAAGGGAATATTCTTACAATCCCTAAATATTTCTTACCGATTGTTGAGGTCTGACATTTGGGAGCAATCCCCCATAAATGCCTAGAAAAGGGTTTTGCCTCCATGGAACAGCAATGTGCCGTGCTTCTCAAATGCAATATAAAGCAATCAAAATGTCTTCTATACCTCCAATTACACTGTGTGCAGAATTATTAGGCAAGTTGTATTTGGATCACATGATACTTTTTATACATGTTGTCCTACTCCAAGCTGTTCAGGCTTGAGAGCCAACTACCAATAAGTAAATCAGGTGATGTGCATCTCTGTAATGAGGAGGGGTGTTGTCTAATGACATCAAAACCCTATATAAGGTATGCATATTTATTAGGCAACTTCCTTTCCTTTGGCAAAATGGGTCAGAAGAGAGATTTGACGGGCTCTGAAAAGTCCAAAATTGTGAGATGTCTTGCAGAGGCATGCAGCAGTCTTGAAATTGCCAAACTTTTGAAGCATGATCACCGAACAATCAAGCGTTTCATGGCAAATAGCCAACAGGGTGGCAAGAAGCGTGTTGGGCAAAAAAGGCGCAAAATAACTTTTCATGAATTGAGGAAAATCAAGCATCAATGCCGTTTGCCACCAGTTTTGCCATATTTCAGAGCTACAACGTTACTGGAGTAACAAAAAGCACAAGGTGTGCGATACTCAGGAACATGGCCAAGGTAAGGAAGGCTGAAAAATGACCACCTTTGAACAAGAAACATAAGATAAAACGTCCAGACTGGGCCAAGAAATATCTTAAGACTGACTTTCCAAAGGTGTTATGGACTGATGAAATGAGAGCGACTCTTGAAAGGCCAGATGGATGGGCCAGAGGCTGGATCAGTAAAGGGCTGAGAGCTCCACTCCGACTTAGACGCCAGCAAGGTGGAGGTGGGCTACTGGTATGGGCTGGTATCATCAAAGATGAACTTGTGGAACCTTTTCGGGTTGAGGATGGAGTGACGCTTAACTCCCAGACCTACTGCCAGTTTCTGGAAGAGAACTTCTTCAAGCAGTGGTACAGGAAGAAGTCGGTATCGTTCAAGAAAAACATGATCTTCATGCAGGACAATGCTCCATCACATGCCTCCAACTACACCACAGCGTGGCTGGCCAGTAAAGGTCTCAAAGAAGTAAAAATAATGACATGGACCCCTTGTTCACCTGATTTGAACCCCATAGAGAACCTGTGGTCCCTCATAAAATGTGAGATCTACAGGGAGGGAAAACACTCCACCTCTCGGAACAGTGTCTGGAGGCAGTGGTGGCTGCTGCAAGCAATGTTAATCGTAAACAGATCAAGAAACTGACAAAATCTATGGATGGAAGGCTGTTAGTGTCATCATAAAGAAAGGTGGCTATATTGGTCACTAATTTTGGGGGGTTTTGTTTTTGCATGTTAGAAATATTTATTTCTAAATTTTGTGCAGTTATATTGGTTGATGGTTGACCTGGTGAAAATAAACAAGTGTGATGGGAATATATATATATATATATATATATATATATATATATATATATATTATTTTTTTTTTTTTTTTTTTTTTTTTTAAGTTGCCTAATAATTCTGCACAGTAATAGTTACCTGCACAAACAGATATCCTCCTAAGATAGCCAAATCTAAAAAAACCCACTCCAACTTCCAAAAATATTAAGCTTTGATATTTATGAGTCTTTTGGGTTGATTGAGAACATAGTTGTTGATAAATAATAAAAATTATCCTCTAAAATACAACTTGCCTAATAATTCTGCACACAGTGTAGTGTCAATAAAAATGTCAACTCACCACATGAAAAACAAGCTTTCACACATATGTAAAAGAAACAAAAAATGTCAATAAAAACTGTCTCTAAATATTCACCTACGAGTCTGAGCCGCTAAGGCTACGTTCACATTTGCGTTCTGCCGGGCTGCGTCGGGCTCAGCCGCGGCGACGCATGCGCCCCTATATTTAACATGGGGGCGCATGCGTTTTGCGATGCATGCGTCTTTTTTGCCGCAAGCGTTAGGGCGCAGAGGATGCAGCAAGATGCATTTTTTTGCGTCCAAAAACCGGCGAAAAAGGACGCATGCGTCGCAAAACTATGCGTTTTGCATGCGTTCTTGTTTGCGTTGTGCATTGCGTCACCGACACAGCAGCGCACAACACAAATGTGAACGTAGCCTTAGAGAGAGATTCAAAACTAGAGGTGCAACTCAGTCCATTAGCACGTCAGTAATCTGTGACTGCTGGATGGGAGCCATGAGAACTGCCACGTATATGACGGCATTCATGGCTCTTCTTTTGATTAGCCGGCTTGGCATGACATCTTCATTGTGGCATGATACAAGTTACCGTATTTTTCGGACTACAAGATGCACTTTTTTCCCCAAAAATGTTAGAGGAGAATGGGGGTGCGTCTTGTAGTCTCAATATACCTACAAATCATGCGGCAGCGGCGGCGGTCCCGATGCAGCCTCCCTTCACATGCTGGTGTGGCTGTGGCTGTGCTGCGGGCAGGGGCTGTGCTGTGGGGCTGCGGGGCTGTGGCAGCAGCTCTCTGGGCTCAGTGGGGGCTCCGACGGCATTTTGAAAAAGCCCGGAGGTCCCCCGCTCATCCGTTAATGGCATGTTGCGGTGGCCTCCGAGAACTTGGCGCAGGGAAAATGGCCGCCGGGCCGACGCACGCTCAGATTCAAATCTCGTCAACGAATCTGAGCGTGCGCCAGCCGGCGGCCATTTTCCCGGCACCCATGTTCTCGGAGGCCACCGCAACATGACCATGCCATTAACGGATGAGCGGGGGGCCACCGGGCTTTCACGAAATGCCGTCGGAGCCCTCACTGAGCCCAGAGAGCTGCTGCCACAGCACAGCCCCTGCCCCGCAGCACAGCCTCGGTCCCTGAGCCCAGCCTCGGTCCCTGAGCCCAGCCCCTGCCCCGGAGCCCAGCCACTGTTCTGGAGCACATCCCCTGCCCTGGAGCACAGCCACTGTTCTGGAGCACATCCCCTGCCCTGGAGCACAGCCACTATTCCAGACCACAGCCCCTGCCCCGGAGCACAGCCACTGTTCTGGAGCGGAGCACAGCCCCTGCCCCGGAGCACAGCCACTACCCCGAAGCACAGAGCCTCCACCCCTACCCAAGCACAGAACACCAGCCTGGGATGGGATTTTCTGGAGGCCAACGCACCAGCCTGGACCACCGAAAGACCCCTGTGACCACTTCTCCACCTGTGCCGATCCCTTCACTGATAAGCTGAATTCAGACTGTAAGACGTACCGCCATTTGAAACATTTTTTTTTTCCCTTATTTTTATTCTGAAAATTTGGGCTGCGTCTTATGGTCCGGTGCATCTTATAGTCCGAAAAATACGGTACGTTGCGAGGCCAGCTAATCAAAAGAAGATCTGTTTTGTTGTCAAGTATTAGGTGATGTAGATACGGAGACACTCTTGAGGCTGGCTTCCTCAGGGAAAATGAGTCAACGGCTCACACTCCAAATTTGATCTATAAAATCTGGGATGGGGCAAGGTCATTCTCCGTATCAAGGGATTCACAAACTATTCCCCTCTGTGGCACAATCCTAAACTAAGTTAAATAGCTAAACTAGAGGGCTTCGGTGAGAGGGATTTTGCTATTGATCCCAATAATACGTGATGGATCAATCCAAAGTTTTAGGCTATTATTACTTTGTATCTAGATAAGCATCCCATGTTGGTCAGATCAAAGTGGGAAGAAGAGCTTGGCCCATAGCTGAAGAACAATGGACAGAAATACTAGAAACAACACTTATACTATCTTTATCTAAGAATGTCCCAAATTTTCCTTATCCACAGGGTATATAAGACACCTAATATATTGTTTAAAATTGGGTCTCGGACTGAAGACTCATGTCCGAGATGCGGTACGAATGGGGCCCATCTGATGCATGTGCTATGGGAATGTGTTGATATAGGCCACTACTGGGTGGGGGTGACCTCTCTGATTAAACAAGTATTCGGGATACACATACAACTTGATTCTAGAGTGTGCATACTGGGCCTTCTGGGGGTAGGGGTATATTTAAGATCCCCTGTGACTACCGCCATTCTGGGCATGCTGTTCCTGGCCAGGAATTTGTTAACATTGCACTGGTTAGACCGTAATCCCCCAACATTGGAGGAATTGAAAGCTAAAATTAATAATACCATATGCTTGAAGAGAGGTACTTACATTAAAAGGAACTCAATAAAAAGGTTTATAAATATATGGGAATGGTGGCTGGTAACCCCTGGGGTGGCATCTGTGGACCTACTCAGAATAACTGTACTAGACCGGTTGGCTATTTGGGCTTTTTAATTATTGTATGTTGAGGACATATAGATACCAATTATTTTCTGTTCGTAAACATCTTGTTAGTGAACATAGTAGTTTCGGTATAATCCCTGCATTTAATAGTGTGTCACCAGGCTTTGGGAAAATCTTCATTTGGACAAAATTGATAACTCTGGCATGGAATACCTTGGCAGATATAGGACTATGTAAACTGTAAGGGTTAAACTTGTTTATTGTGTTTGTACTATAATGTATAATGTATGTACAGCCAAACGGGAAAAATTGAGAGGATAGCGCCACACCACTGATGAAAAAAAAAAACTTTATTCAAGCATAGCAAGCCATATTAAAAACATGAAAAGCCTTACGCGTGTCAGGTGCATGCAGCACCCTTAGTCATAGGATCATGCTGCATGCACCTGAAACGCGTAGGGAATTTCATGTTTTTAATATGGCTTGCTATGCTTGAATAAAGTTTTTTTTTTCATCAGTGGTGTGGCGCTATCCTCTCAATTTTCCTGTTTGGCTGTGCTCACTAGCCGTGCGAGCACCCACCTGCCTTCTGATTTGGCTCCACCCATCTGGTGCTGCATGTGGATCCCGTTGAAGCTCCAAGACCTCCTTCTCCTGTATAATGTATGTCATTGTTTATGAAATTGAATGATCAATAAAAATGATCTGATTTAAAAAAATAAATAAATAAAAATGACGGTTACACTTTAAAGAGGTACTCCCTTCTTAGCAAGCTATCATTCATTTAAAGCATAGGTGATAACTTGATGATCGCTGTGGGCTCTCCCCAATCCAAAGAACAGCCCTCTGAAGTCACAGCCTCACTTGAAGTGATGGTCGTGCACGCGCCTCACTGTTCCATTGTCTATGGGACTGCTGGGCATAGTTGAGCGCTATTCAGCTACGTCTGGCAGACCCATATAGGCCATGTGCACACGCTGCAGAATGGTGTGCTGATTTTTCCGCACTGATATTTGTAAATCCGCAGGTAAACCACACTGCGGATTTACCGCGGAATTACCGCGGTTTTTGTGCGGATTCCACCTGCGGTTTTACACCTGCGGATTCCTATTGAGGAGCAGATGTAAAATGCTGCGGAATCCGCACAAAGAATTGACATGCTGCGGAATATAAACCGCTGCGTTTCCGCACGTTTTTTCCCGCAGCATGTGCACTGCGGATTTTGTTTTTCATAGGTTTACATGGTACTGTACACCTCATGGAAAACTGCTGCGGATCCACAGCATCAAATCCGCTGTGCATCCTCAGCAAAATCCGCAGGGTGTGCACATAGCCATACACTAAAACTGGAATGGTGGCAGGAATGGACAACAGGGCATTGCATAGAGACCTCATTCTCAGATTTGGTGGACATGTCGGCAATTAATAAGTTACCATCTTTCATTTGGATAGGTAAATAGATAAATAGCCAGGATGGGATAACACAAGTCCAGCTACAGGCTGACTGTGTAGATTGGTATTCTTCATATTCATGGTTACCTGGAATGTATGCATTTTACTCTAGTAGATTTTGTTCTGTATTATATGGTTAGTATCAGTGTGTGTTTTAGTAGAGAAGAATAGTGATGAGTGAGTGTACTCGTTACTCGGGTTTCCCCGAGCACGCTCAGGTGGTCTCCGAGTATTTGTTAGTGCTCGGAGATTTAGTTTTTGTCGCTGCAGCTGCATGATTTGCTACTGCTAGACAACCTGAGTACATGTGGGGGTTGCCTGTTAGGGAATTCCCACATGTGTTCAGCCTATCTAGGAGATCACCCGAGTATGCTGGGGGAAACCCGAGTAAGGCTATGTTCACACCTTGCGTCGGGTCCCTGCGGGTTCTCCCGCAGCGGATTTGATAAATCTGCAGGGCAAAACAACTGCGGTTCTCCCTGCAGATTTATCGCGGTTTGTTCCGCGTTTTCCGCTGCGGGTTTCCGCCTATACTATTGATGCTGCATATGCAGCAATATGCAGCATCAATAGTAATGTTAAAAATAATAAAAATTGGTTATACTCACCCTCTGATGTCCGGATCTCCTGGGCGCTGCACCCGGCGGTCCGGTTCCTAAGATGCTGTGGGAGAAGGACCCTTCGTGACGTCACGGTCATGTGACCGCGACGTCACCGCAGGTCCTGGTCGCACAGCAACTCTGACCGGACGGCCGCGTGCAGCGCCCAGGAGCTCCGGACATCAGAGGGTGAGTATAACCAGATTTTTTATTTTTTAACCCCAAATATGGTTCCCAGGGCCTGGAGGAGAGTCTCCTCTCCTCCACCCCGGGTACCACCCGCACATTATCCGCTTACTTCCCGCAACGTGGGCACAGCCCCATGCGGGAAGTAAGCGGTTCAATGTATTCCTATGGGTGCAGAATCGCAGCGATTCTGCACAAAGAAGTGACATGCTGCGGGTTGTAAACCGCTGCGTTCCCGCGCGGTTTTTCCCGCAGCATGTGCACAGCGGTTTGCGGTTTCCATAGGGTTTACATGTTACTGTAAACGCTATGGAAACTGCTGCGGACCCGCTGCATCAAAATCGCGGCGGTTCCGCGGTAAAAACCGCTAAGTGTGAATATAGCCTAACAAGTATACTCGCTCATCACTAGAGAAGAAGGTAATACAGGTGCTAACTTCATACTTTTTTCCTTTCTTTTTAGGAAATCTTCTTTATTGTCTACTTCATGATGGTGACCAGAATGGAGGTCACAAGTGAGGTGACAGAAGTTATATTAAATATCACCTTGGAAATCATCCATCTGCTAACCGGAGAGGTGAGGGTTTCCGGAAAAAAAGTCACATGAGCACATGACTATTAATAACACAAAGTAGTAGTAGAACAACCATGGCACTCAAATAGCCCTACAGTTAAGGGTAGAATTTTAGCATTAGCAGCCTGCTTATGAACCTACAAAACATTTTAGGATACAATCTGTGACCAAGGTCTGGGATAAATCAAAAAGTTGGCTATCCTTATTTTTACCATATCCCGGCTTGCCAATAAAATTCAAACTTTAGCTGCTTGTCTACTTGAGTCTAGTAGAGGTTCTTCTACTATTGTCTGGAGGGTCAATCCATACCACTGAGTACCGCCATTGGAAAGTTATGAATGTTAACCAGAATTTCAATATAGAGTAGAGATATGACTGGAAAGATGAGGAATTCTGGGAATGTATATAGTGATGTTTTACATAGCCTCTCTACATACACAGGATTGCGCAGTAGTGAGAAAGGCATCTGGAGAGTGTGTGACCTCCAGCAACTATCCTAATATAGCAAGAGGATGGCACATGGCACAGAAGCCTATCATAGAGAAGCCTCTGCCTCATTCACTGATCAATGTTAAGAACAATGAGCAGAAGATCCTAGAACTCTCCAACAAGATCATTGAGCTGCTGACTAGAGAGGTGAGTGCTGCTGGGAATATTGGGACATTATACAGTAACACAAGAGGTAATGTTTCCAAATAATGATTGTTTCTTTATGTGTCAGGTTCCTATAAGGTGTCAGGATGTTTCTGTCCATTTCTCCATGGAGGAGTGGGAGTACATAGAAGGACACAAGGATCTGTACAAAGATATCATGATGGAGGACCACAAGCCACTAACAATATTAGGTAATCATACCCCACTCCACCTAACCATATGTTTTTTTTACTTAGGCTTGTTCCACAAAATGCTTCGCCACGTGGGAGGACTTTATGTAAATTTTCATGAAAGTGAGGGTTTCTTGAGTGTTCCTAGGTGATTGGGGACATGGTTTAAGAGCTTTCCTTGACTTGCGATTACAAAGTTGAGAGGTATGAGTATGAAGTTATTTTTACCTAGTGTCCAGAATATAGCTTAGGAGAGTGTCATGCACAGTGTGGGAAGACTAAGTGCAACATGAGGGGAAAGGGGACCCAAACACTAAGGATGTGGGGAGTGGAGACCCCTAGGCAGCTCTAACATCCTGTCTGCCCTAAACGTCCCTATGTAGGTTCTACACCTATCGCCGAGTAGGAACCTAATCCCTGCCTGACCCTTAGCAATAGGCCCTGGTTAGGGAGAGGATGAGATGAGCAACTAGTCAGTCCCAACTAAAACGAAAGACAGGGTAGACGAATAAGGGGAATAGTTATCTTGAGCACATTCAGAGAGGTAACAACAGACGTCCTCCAACAGCACCAGAGAGGAAGATAACCGACTGCTATAGTTCTGTAACGGGGGCCAGGGTGGTAACCGTACAGAGGGATTGCTGCTGCTTCCTCATCACACCCCGACGCTCCACTACAGAAATATCATGTCCATTTTGTGGTGTGCTGTGTGTGTGTCAAGTAGTTCACCCACCTGTGAGTCAGAATCCTTCACAGCATACAGGGCTCCAATCCGTCGCAGACACACACAAATATTATCAAAGTCCCGATTCATTTTCAATAAAACTTTACTCAATTTGTGCATCTTTATAACAGACTTAATCCAACAATCTTCAAAAGATATAAGAACTTCTCCTCCTGCACTTTCCCTGGTCTTTTCCTTCAGCTTATCTTCTAGCACCGTGGCTTCCAGACCTGCAGTTCCCTGGGAATTCCAGTTTTCTCATACTAGGTGCTCCCCGTCCACTTTCCCCATCCTGGGCGAAAAATCAGGTTGCCTCTGCAATTCCTGTTCGGGCCGTAAGTCCGGGACGTCACGGGAGGTAACCCACAGACAAGCCACCGACCCTTCCAGACTGCCTCGCTTTTCACGTGCTTTAAGATCTAACATCTCCAGACCTGCTACCCTCAGTGCTTCTTCTGTCTCTTTCAACTGTAACTCACCACACAACTACTACCACTGCTTCTAGAACAATTCCTCTCACTCTGCTCTAGCTCCTCCCACTACCTGAAAATTACCTCAGAAAGCCACTCTCACTGCCACTACACTGGCTCCGCCCCTTTCTCAACTGTCACTACTCTGACTGAAACCAGTTCTCAACACAATCTAGTCTCCTACTCTACAGTGCCCCCTTAACACTAACCCACAACTACACTGCCATAACTGTTATGACCTGGTGGTTAGGACAACAATGGACCTGGTGGTTAAGAGCACTCAGAAAAAACCTGATAGTGACAAAAATACAGGACAAGCTCTGGGAAGTGGAAACTCTGCTGACCGCAATCCCTAATAATATCGCACACACTAGAAATAGCTGTGGATTGCGCCTAACGCTCCCTATGCAACTCGGCACAGCCTAAGAACTAGCTAGCCCTAAAGGAGGAAAACAAAGCCTACCTTGCCTCAGAGAAAATTCCCCAAAGGAAAAGGCAGCCCCCCACATATATTGACTGTGAAACAAGATGAAAATCACAAACACAGAGATGAAATAGATTTAGCAAAGAGAGGCCCGACTTACTGAACAGAGAGAGGATAGGAAAGGTAACTTTGCGGTCAACACAAAACCCTACAAAAAACCACGCCGAGGGTGCAAGACCTCCGCACCGACTCACGGGGCGAAGGCGCCCCTCTCGGCGTCCCAGAGCTTCCAGCAAGCAGGACAAAAATCAAATAGCAAGCTGGACAGGAAAATAGCAAACAGTAAAATTCAAGCAGGAACTTAGCTTCTGATAGAGTAGACAGGTCACCAGCAAGATCCTGGAGCGGACTAGACCAATACTGAAACATTGACAGGTGGCATGGAGCAATGAACTAAGTGGAGTTAAATAGAACAGCCAGTCAACGAATTAGCCTCGTCACCTGTGAAAGGAAACTCCGAAGCAGCAGCACCACTCACCGCCACCAAAGGAAGTTCATGGACAGTACTAGCCGAAGTACCATTCCTGACCACAGGAGGGAGCTTGACAACAGAATTCACAACAGTACCCCCCCCCTTGAGGAGGGGTCACCGAACCCTCACCAGAGCCCCCAAGCCGACCAGGATGAGCCAAATGAAAGGCACGAACCAGATCGGCAGCATGAACATCAGAGGCAAAAACCCAGGAATTATCTTCCTGACCATAACCCTTCCACTTGACCAGGTACTGGAGTTTCCGTCTCGAAATACGGGAATCCAAAATCTTCTCCACCACATACTCCAACTCCCCCCCAACCAACACCGGGGCAGGAGGATCAACGGATGGAACCACAGGCGCCATGTATCTCTGCAGCAATGATTTATGGAACACATTATGGATGGCAAAGGAAGCTGGAAGAGCCAAACGAAATGACACAGGATTAAGAATCTCAGAAATCTTATACGGACCAATGAAACGAGGCTTAAACTTAGGAGAGGAAACCTTCATAGGAACATAACGAGACGACAACCAAACCAAATCCCCAACACGAAGTCGGGGACCCACACAGCGCCGGCGGTTAGCGAAACGTTGAGCCTTCTCCTGGGACAATGTCAAATTGTCCACCACATGAGTCCAAATCTGCTGCAACCTGTCCACCACAGTATCTACACCAGGACAGTCCGAAGACTCAACCTGCCCTGAAGAGAAATGAGGATGGAAGCCAGAATTGCAGAAAAACAGCGAAACCAAAGTAGCCGAGCTGGCCCGATTATTAAGGGCGAACTCAGCCAACGGCAAAAAGGACACCCAATCATCCTGATCAGCAGAAACAAAGCATCTCAGATATGTTTCCAAAGTCTGATTAGTTCGTTCGGTTTGGCCATTTGTCTGAGGATGGAAAGCCGAGGAAAAAGACAAATCAATGCCCATCCTAGCACAAAAGGATCGCCAAAACCTCGAAACAAACTGGGAACCTCTGTCAGAAACGATGTTCTCCGGAATGCCATGCAAACGAACCACATGTTGGAAAAACAATGGCACCAAATCAGAGGAGGAAGGCAATTTAGACAAGAGTACCAAATGGACCATCTTCGAAAAACGATCACAAACCACCCAAATGACCGACATCTTTTGAGAGACAGGGAGATCCGAAATAAAATCCATAGAGATATGCGTCCAGGGCCTCTTCGGGACCGGCAAGGGCAAAAGCAACCCACTGGCACGAGAACAGCAGGGCTTAGCCCGAGCACAAGTCCCACAGGACTGCACAAAAGAACGCACATCCCGTGACAAAGACGGCCACCAAAAGGATCTAGCCACCAAATCTCTAGTACCAAAGATTCCAGGATGCCCAGCCAGCACCGAACAATGAACCTCAGAGATAACTCTACTAGTCCATTTATCAGGGACAAACAGTTTCTCCGCTGGGCAACGGTCAGGTATATCAGCCTGAAATTTTTGCAGCACCCGCCGCAAATCAGGGGAGATGGCAGACAAAATTACCCCCTCTTTGAGAATACCCGCCGGCTCAGAAACACCCGGAGAGTCAGGCACAAAACTCCTAGACCGGGCATCAGCCTTCACATTCTTAGAGCCCGGAAGGTATGAAACCACAAAATCAAAACGGGAGAAAAATAGCGACCATCGAGCCTGTCTAGGATTCAACCGTTTGGCAGACTCGAGATAAGTCAAATTTTTGTGATCCGTCAAGACCACCACGCGATGCTTGGCTCCCTCCAGCCAATGACGCCACTCCTCAAATGCCCACTTCATGGCCAACAACTCTCTATTGCCAACATCATAATTGCGCTCAGCAGGCGAAAACTTCCTAGAAAAGAAAGCACATGGTTTCATCACCGAACCGTCAGAACTTCTTTGTGACAAAACATCCCCTGCTCCAATCTCAGAAGCATCAACCTCAACCTGAAACGGAAGCGAAACATCTGGCTGGCACAACACAGGAGCAGAAGAAAATCGACGCTTCAACTCCTGAAAAGCTTCCACAGCCGCAGAAGACCAATTGACAACATCAGCACCCTTCTTGGTCAAATTCAGTCAACGGTTTAGCAATACTGGAAAAATTAGCGATGAAGCGACGGTAAAAATTAGCAAAGCCCAGGAACTTTTGCAGGCTCTTCACAGACGTCGGCTGAGTCCAATCATGAATGGCCTGGACTTTAACAGGGTCCATCTCGATAGTAGAAGGGGAAAAAATGAAACCCAAAAATGAAACCTTCTGAACACCAAAGAGACACTTTGACCCCTTCACAAACAAGGAATTAGCACGAAGGACCTGAAACACCATTCTGACCTGCTTCACATGAGACTCCCAATCATCCGAAAAGACCAAAATGTCATCCAAATATACAATCAGGAATTTATCCAGATACTCTCGGAAGATGTCATGCATAAAGGACTGAAATACTGATGGAGCATTGGAAAGCCCGAAAGGCATGACCAGGTACTCAAAATGGCCCTCGGGCGTATTAAATGCGGTTTTCCATTCATCGCCCTGTTTAATGCGCACAAGATTATACGCCCCTCGAAGATCTATCTTGGTGAACCAACTAGCCCCTTTGATACGAGCAAACAAATCAGAGAGCAGTGGCAAGGGGTACTGAAATTTAACTGTAATTTTATTAAGAAGGCGGTAATCAATGCAAGGTCTCAAAGAACCATCCTTCTTGCCCACAAAAAAGAACCCTGCTCCCAACGGTGACGACGACGGGCGAATATGACCTTTCTCCAAGGATTCCTTTATATAACTCCGCATAGCGGCGTGTTCTGGCACAGATAAATTGAACAAACGGCCTTTAGGAAACTTACTACCAGGAATCAAATTAATGGCACAATCACAGTCCCTATGAGGAGGTAGAGCACTGGACTTAGGCTCATCAAATACATCCCGGTAATCCGACAAAAACTCCGGAACTTCAGAAGAAGTGGAAGACGAAATTGACAAAAAGGGAACATCACCATGTACCCCCTGACAACCCCAGCTGGACACAGACATAGACTTCCAATCCAATACTGGATTATGGACCTGTAGCCATGGCAACCCCAAAACGACCACATCATGCAGATTATGCAACACCAAAAAGCGAATATCCTCCTGATGTGCAGGAGCCATGCACATGGTCAATTGGGTCCAGTACTGAGGCTTATTCTTGGCCAAAGGCGTAGCATCAATTCCTCTCAATGGAATAGGATACTGCAAGGGCTCCAAGGAAAAACCACAGCGCCTAGCAAAACTCCAAGTCCATCAAATTCAGGGCAGCGCCTGAATCCACAAATGCCATTACAGAATAGGACGACAGAGAGCAAATCAGAGTAACGGACAATAGAAATTTAGACTGTACCGTACCAATGGTGTCAGACCTAGCGAACCGCTTAGTGCGCTTAGGACAATCGGAGATAGCATGAGTGGAATCACCACAGTAAAAACATAGCCCATTCCGACGTCTGTATTCTTGCCGTTCAGCTCTGGTCAAAGTCCTATCACATTGCATAGGCTCAGGCCCATGCTCAGATAGTACCGCCAAATGGTGCACAGTTTTACGCTCACGCAAGCGTCGATCGATCTGAATGGCCAAAGACATAGACTCATTCAGACCAGCAGGCATGGGAAATCCCACCATGGCATCCTTAAGGGCTTCAGAGAGACCCTTTCTGAAGATTGCTGCCAGGGCACATTCATTCCACTGAGTGAGCACAGACCACTTTCTAAACTTCTGACAATATATCTCCGCTTCATCCTGACCCTGACACAGAGCCAGCAAGATTTTCTCTGCCTGATCCACTGAATTAGGTTCGTCATAAAGCAATCCAAGCGCCAGGAAAAACGCATCAACATCACGCAATGCCGGATCTCCTGGCGCAAGGGAAAATGCCCAGTCTTGAGGGTCACCGCGTAACAAAGAAATAATGATCTTTACTTGTTGAACAGGGTCACCTGAGGAGCGAGGTTTCAAGGCAAGAAACAATTTACAATTATTTTTGAAATTCAAGAACTTAGATCTATCACCAAAAAACAAATCAGGAATTGGAATCCTAGGCTCTGACATCGGATTCTGAACCACAAAATCTTGAATGTTTTGTACACTTATAGTGAGATTATCCATCAAAGAGGACAGACCTTGAATGTCCATGTCTACAACTGTGTTCTGAACCACCCAGATGTAAAGGGGAAAAGAGAAACAAAACACACTGCAAAGAAAAAAAAATGGTCTCAGAACTTCTCTTATCCCTCTATTGAGATGCATTAGTACTTTTGGCCACCTGTACTGTTATGACCTGGTAGTTAGGACAACAATGGACCTGGTGGTTAAGAGCACTCAGAAAAAACCTGATAGTGACAAAAATACAGGACAAGCTCTGGGAAGTGGAAACTCTGCTGACCGCAATCCCTAATCCTATCGCACACACTAGAAATAGCTGTGGATTGCGCCTAACGCTCCCTATGCAACTCGGCACAGCCTAAGAACTAGCTAGCCCTAAAGGAGGAAAACAAAGCCTACCTTGCCTCAGAGAAAATTCCCCAAAGGAAAAGGCAGCCCCCCACATATATTGACTGTGAAACAAGATGAAAATCACAAACACCGAGATGAAATAGATTTAGCAAAGAGAGGCCCGACTTACTGAACAGAGAGAGGATAGGAAAGGTAACTTTGCGGTCAACACAAAACCCTACAAAAAACCACGCCGAGGGTGCAAGACCTCCGCACCGACTCACGGGGCGAAGGCGCCCCCTCGGCGTCCCAGAGCTTCCAGCAAGCAGGACAAAAATCAAATAGCAAGCTGGACAGGAAAATAGCAAACAGTAAAATTCAAGCAGGAACTTAGCTTCTGATAGAGTAGACAGGTCACCAGCAAGATCCTGGAGCGGACTAGACCAATACTGAAACATTGACAGGTGGCATGGAGCAATGAACTAAGTGGAGTTAAATAGAACAGCCAGTCAACGAATTAGCCTCGTCACCTGTGAAAGGAAACTCCGAAGCAGCAGCACCACTCACCGCCACCAAAGGAAGTTCATGGACAGAACTAGCCGAAGTACCATTCCTGACCACAGGAGGGAGCTTGACAACAGAATTCACAACACATAACCCTTACCAATGCTGACCTACCACTGCCATTGACTGTCCCTATTCCTGTCCCTAACACACAGATATCAGAACAGCGTCAGCCATTATCATATTAAACAGTGTCAACTATCATAAAATACACAGGGCACACAGCAAACACAAAACATACCCAGTTTCATTAGGTAGGCATGCACAGGAATGTAGGGCTCAAACCAGCCGCCTGCACACCCCCTTACAGTTCCAAGCCTTCACAAGGGAGAAATATGAATATTACCGGAGATTCACAGAAGGAGCCTTGGAGTCTATAAACACCCAGGTCCAGGTGTATCAATTAGAGTCAGAGGGAGGTTGGCACTGTGTCCAAGAGTCAGAAGGATTAAGTAGGCATCTGCAAAGCCAAATGCAGTGACCTTCTGCAGCCAGATGAAAAGCGACACTGCATCATCTGACAGACTAATGACAGAAAGTTGTCACTATAAAAAACTAAGCGTTCATTCATGTCTCTAGTCATAATATTAAATATGGCTAGAAGTCTCCTTGTGGCCTTATTCCCCCTGTGGTCAGATTTTCTGCTTCTACCTTCTAGTATTACATGCAATTCTGAAAGCCGCATAGTGACCACCTATACAATTTAAAACTTGAGTTGAGATATAAGTGAATAGTTTTCCCGACTGGTGAAAATGCACTATACACTATGTACACTATAGCTGACATCCTGCTGCATCAGTACCAATTGGTTTTGGCACCAACTATAGCAGTTTAACCCATTATATGCTCCTGTTTATAGCGACTACAGCACTTAAATGGTTAACAAAGTGTGGTGGCTCCCTCTTTAATCTCATCTGCACCCTGAGATGATTGTGTGGTCCTGATAGTTGCCATGGCAATTCACAGCCAAATAATGGTCTTGGGGTCTGCAGTGACCTGTTCCGAAGAGAGAAACATTTAGGTGGTAAAAATATCATTTTTTTTCTCTTCCACTTTGCATTAATTTCAGAAAAGCACCTGGAGGATTAATAAACTAACTGACAGCAGTTCCTCATGTGATGAGGGTCACTGTTTATAAAATCTTATCACTTTTGGGGGTTTCCAATATACATGTCTCCCAAAGACACTTCAAAACTGAATAGGTCCCTAAACAAATAAGTCTTGTAAATTTCCTGGAAAAAAATGAAAAACTACTGTTGCAATTTTAAAGCTTCTAAGGGTATGTGCCCACTAGGGTGCCAAGGAAAATGAACTTTGCAAATTGCTAAGTCTTACCCTTCAAATTTGTTCCTTTTGGCATAAGGATTCACCATGTAAAATATGTTGACATTAAATGTAGATTTACCACTTGCTCAAGGCATGTGAATTATTCCATGTTTCACATTTTCCACAATATTGTACACACAATAACCACTCAGTTTGTCATCATATCTTTAACTGGATATACTATTTATAAAAAATCTAAAAGTTCAAATCACCCCCCTTTCGCCCCATTGAAAATTAAAGGGTTAAAAAAAAACCACACATTTGGTATCGCCGCGTTCAGAAATGCCCTCTCTATCAAAATACAAAATCAATTAATCCGATCGGTAAACATACCATACATAACGCGGGATATGCATGACGATAAATACTAAACAAACATTTAAAACTGAAATGTGATGTGCCATTGAGCAACCAGTAAATGATAACTAATCTTAAAAAAAGAAAATAATAAAATATCTATGACCAAAAAGGAACAAAATTAGGAGGTAAGACCTTCAAAAACTTGCTACTTAATTTTTACCATGCATTTCCTTGGCACGTAGTCCCTACGGTCAGGAATCAGCAGCGCTTTGAACACAGCACATGTCCGCTGTGTCCAAAGCGCTGCCGGCTATTGAACGCAGGTGATTCCGCATGTCTTCATTGAACCGTGCGGAATCACCGCGTCTAATACATTGTACGGATGACATTTATCTTGTGGAGACTCGCTTCTCCGCAAGATAAATTGACATGCTGCGGTCTGGAGAGACTTGCTGCATGTCCTTCTGCACAGGCGATCCACGGGCGCCGGTGCACACAGTGGGGATGGGATTTCTTGAAATCCCATCCACTATGCTGTCACATCTGAACTCTGTGGGTTGAACGCGGCGGATGTACCCAGCGTCCAACCCGCATCTTTTACTGACTGTGTGAACGTACCCTAACATCCTAGCAAAATAAAAGAACATTTTACAGTTGATGCTGATGTAAAGCAGAACTGTTGGAAATGTTGTTTATCAGCTATTTTGTATGGTAGGACTATCTGGATTAAAGGGATAATCATTAAAAAATTATTTGAAAATTGCAAATTTCTGATATTTTTTTTCCATAAATAAATGCAAAACATAACGACCTAAATTTACCATGATCATAAAATATAATGTAAGTATCAAAAAATGTAGTAAGGCCGCACCCTATAGTTACATTGTTTCTATGGACATCAGGGCGCACGTCCTCACCAGGAGGTCCATCCCAGAAGGAAGATCCAAATTCAAATGAAGAGAAGGACAAGATGTGACGCTGTCCTTCTCTTAATTTGAACATAAAATATAATGTGTCACGAAAACACAATCTCAAAATCACTTTGATATGTTGTAGCATTCTAGAGTTATTTCCACATAAAGTGGCACGTCACATTTGGAAAATTTGGCCTTGCCACTAAGGAGTTAAGAAATCAGTCTATAGAATTTTGTGTCTATACACTGTCTGTAAACATGTAAGCCCTTCTAGTCTTAAAGAAGTTGTCCTCTACTTGGACAACTTCTTCTCATACCCCTCACTTGGCCCCGATAAAATAATAAAGCTTATACTCACTCAGGAAGCGGAAGTGAGAGATCAGCTGCAGCCAGGACTTTCGTTTCATGCTTGATTTGTCTGAAGGCGGGGACAGTGCTGATTAGGCGCCAGCATCACGTGTTACAGCAGCAGCATCGGAGCCCCAAGACTGCAAATGCCTACATCGTAGGTACAGCGCTGGCACGAGAGGTCAGTATAAGCTTTATTGTTTTATGGGGACCAAACATTTGAATCAAGAAGGGGTTGTCCTTGTAGTGGACAGCCCCTTTAAGCCCTTTCTGACATTAGACGTACTATCCCGTCGAGGTGGTCTGGGCCCCTATGACCACCGACGGGATAGTACGTCCTCACCGATCAGCCGCACTCACGGGGGGAACGCGGCCGGGTGTCGGCTGATTATCACAGCTGACATCCGGCACATTAACCCCCGGAACACTGCGATCAAACATGATCGCAGTGTTCCGGCGGCATAGAGAAGCATCACGCAGGGAGGGGGCTCCCTGCGTGCTTCCCTGAGACCCTCGGAACAACGCGATGTGATCGCGTTGTTCCGTGCGTCTCCTCCCTGCAGGCCCCGGATCCAAAATGGCCGCTGGGCTTCTTCCGGGTCCTGCAGGGAGGTGCTTTGCAAAGTGTCAGATCAGCGATCTGACACTATAGCATGATGTCCCACCCTGGGACAAATAAAAAAAAAAAATATTTACATGTGTAAAAAAAAAAAAAAAAATCTTAAATAAAATAAAAAAAAATATATTGTTCCAATAAATACATTTCTTTATGTAAATAAATAAAAAAAAACAATAAAAGTACACATATTTAGTATCGCCGCGTCCATAACTACCTGACCTATAAAAGTGTCCCACTAGTTAACCCCTTCAGTGAACACCGTAAAAAAAAGAGAGGCAAAAAACAATGCTTTATCCTCATACCGCTGAAGAAAAAGTGGATATAAATAACCATGGTACCGCTGAAAACGTCATCTTGTCCAGCAAAAAACGAGCCACCATACAGTGTCATCAGCAAAAAAATAAAAAAGTTATAGCTCTCAGAATAAAGCGATGCAAAAATAATTATTTTTTCTATAAACTAGTTTTTATTGTATAAAAGCGCCAAAACATAAAAAAATTATATAAATGAGGTATCGCTGTAATCGTACTGACCCGAAGAATAAAACTGCTTTATCAATTTTACCAAACGCAGAACGGTATAAACGCCCCCCCCCCCCCCCACCCAAAGAAATTCACGAATTGCTGGTTTTTGTCATTCTGCCTAACAAAAATCAGAATAAAAAGCGATCAAAATACAGGTCCTTCTCAAAAAATTAGCATATAGTGTTAAATTTCATTATTTACCATAATGTAATGATTATAATTAAACTTTCATATATTATAGATTCATTATCCACCAACTGAAATTTGTCAGGTCTTTTATTGTTTTAATACTGATGATTTTGGCATACAACTCCTGATAACCCAAAAAACCTGTCTCAATAAATTAGCATATTTCACCCATCCAATCAAATAAAAGTGTTTTTTAATAACAAACAAAAAAAACATCAAATAATAATGTTCAGTTATGCACTCAATACTTGGTCGGGAATCCTTTGGCAGAAATGACTGCTTCAATGCGGCGTGGCATGGAGGCAATCAGCCTGTGACACTGCTGAGATGTTATGGAGGCCCAGGATGCTTCAATAGCGGCCTTAAGCTCATCCAGAGTGTTGGGTCTTGCGTCTCTCAACTTTCTCTTCACAATATCCCACAGATTCTCTATGGGGTTCAGGTCAGGAGAGTTGGCAGGCCAATTGAGCACAGTAATACCATGGTCAGTAAACCATTTACCAGTGGTTTTGGCACTGTGAGCAGGTGCCAGGTCGTGCTGAAAAATGAAATCTTCATCTCCATAAAGCATTTCAGCCGATGGAAGCATGAAGTGCTCCAAAATCTCCTGATAGCTAGCTGCATTGACCCTGCCCTTGATGAAACACAATGGACCAACACCAGCAGCTGACATGGCACCCCACACCATCACTGACTGTGGGTACTTGACACTGGACTTCAGGCATTTTGGCATTTCCTTCTCCCCAGTCTTCCTCCAGACTCTGGCACCTTGATTTCCGAATGACATGCAAAATTTGCTTTCATCAGAAAAAGTACTTGGGACCACTTAGCAACAGTCCAGTGCTGCTTCTCTGTAGCCCAGGTCAGGCGCCTCTGCCGCTGTTTATGGTTCAAAAGTGGCTTTACCTGGGGAATGCGGCACCTGTAGCCCATTTCCTGCACACGCCTGTGCACGGTGGCTCTGGATGTTTCCACACCAGACTCAGTCCACTGCTTCCTCAGGTTCCCCAAGGTCTGGAATCGGTCCTTCTCCACAATCTTCCTCAGGGTCCGGTCTCCTCTTCTCGTTGTACAGCGTTTTCTGCCACATTGTTTCCTTCCAACAGACTTACCATTGAGGTGCCTTGATACAGCACTCTGGGAACAGCCTATTTGTTGAGAAATTTCTTTCTGGGTCTTACCCTCTTGCTTGAAGGTGTCAATGATGGCCTTCTTGACATCTGTCAGGTCGCTAGTCTTACCCATGATGGGGGTTTTGAGTAATGAACCAGGCAGGGAGTTTATAAAAGCCTCAGGTATCTTTTGCATGTGTTTAGAGTTAATTAGTTGATTCAGAAGATTAGGGTAATAGGTCGTTTAGAGAACCTTTTCTTGATATGCTAATTTATTGAGACAGGTTTTTTGGGTTATCAGGAGTTGTATGCCAAAATCATCAGTATTAAAACAATAAAAGACCTGACAAATTTCAGTTGGTGGATAATGAATCTATAATATATGAAAGTTTAATTGTAATCATTACATTATGGTAAATAATGAAATTTAACACTATATGCTAATTTTTTGAGAAGGACCTGTATGTCATGTGCCTGAAAATGGTACCAATAAAAACGTCAACTCGTCCTGCAAAAAACAAGACCTCACATGACTCTGTGGACCAAAATATGGAAAAATTATAGCTCTCAGAATGTGGTAACGTAAAATATATTTTTAGCAATAAAAAGCGTCTTTTAGTGTGTGACAGCTGCCAAACATAAAAACACACTATAAATAGTAAATCAAACCCCCCTTTATCACCGCCTTAGTTAGGGAAAAATAATAAAATAAAAAAAATGTATTTATTTCCATTTTCCCATTAGGGTTAGGATTGGGCTAAAGTTAGGGTTGGGGCTAAAGTTGGGGTTAGGGTTTAGGGTTTGGATCACGTTTACGGTTGGGTTAGGGGTGTGTCAGGGTTAGGGGTATGGTTAGGGTTGGGATTAGGGTTAGGGGTATGTTGGGGTTAGGGGTGTGTTTGGGTTGGGATTAGGGTTAGGGGTGTGTTCGGTTTAGGGGTGTGGTAAGGGTTGGGATTAGGGTTAAGAGTGTGGTTAGGCTTAGTGGTGTGTTGGGGTTAGGGTTGGAGTTAGAATTGGGAGGTTTCCACTGTAGGCACACCAGGGGCTCTGCAAACGCAACATGACGTCCGATCTCAATCCATACAATTCTGCGTTGAAAAAGTAAAACGGTGCTTCTTCCCTTCCGAGCTCTGCCATGCTCCCAAACAGTGGTTTACCCCCACATATGGGGTATCAGCGTCCAGTTTCTCCAGGGCTAAAAAAAATCATTTTTGTGGGAAAAAGATTTTTTATTTTCACGGCTCTGCGTTATAAACTTTAGTGAAGCACTTGGTGGGTCAAAGTGCTCACTACACATCTACATAGGTTCCTTAGGGGGTCTACTTTCCAAAATGGGGTCACATTTGGGGGGTTTTCACTGTTTAGGCACATCAGGGACTCTCCAAACTCGACATGGTGTCCTATGTCAATTCGAGCCAATTTGCATTGAAACGTCAAATGGCGTTCCTTCCCTTCTGAGCTCTGCCATGCACCCAAACAGTGGTTAACTCCCACATCTTGGGTATCAGCGTACTCCGGACAAATTGCACAACAACCTTTGGGGTCCAATTTCTCCTGTTACCCTTGGAAAAATAAATTGCGGGCAAAAAATCATTTTTGTGAGAAAAAAAATAAGATTTTTTATTTTTACTGCTCTACATTATAAACTTCTGTGAAGCACTTGGGGGTTCAAAGTGCTCATCACACATCTACATAAGTTCCTTAGGGGTCTACTTTACAAAATGGGGTCACTTTTGGGGGGTTTCCACTGTTTAGGCACATCAGGGACTCTCCAAACTCGACATAGTGTCCTATCTCAATTCCAGCCAATTTTGCATTGAAAAGTCAAATGGTGCTCCTTCCCTTCCGAGTTCTGCCATGCGCCCAAACAGTGGTTTACCCCCACATATGAGGTATCGGCGTACTCAGGACAAATTGTACAACTATTGTGGTCCAATTTCTCCTGTTACCCTTGGTAAAACAAAACTAATTGGATCTGAAGTAAACTTTTTGTGAAAAAAAGTTAAATGTTAATTTAAAATTAAAAAAAACAACATTCGAAAAATTCCTGTGAAGCACCTGAAGGGTTAATAAACTTCTTGAATGTGGTTTTGAGCACCTTGAGGGGTGCAGTTTTTAGAATGGTGTCACACTTGAGTATTTTCTATCATATAGACCCCTCAAAGTGACTTCAAATGTGATGTGGTCCCTAAAAAAAATGGTGTTGTAAAAATGAGAACTATCAGTAGTTGGGTTGGGGGCTTAGAAGCACTTTGAGGAGTGTAAATGACTTAATATTTATAGTAAATGTGCTTGAATAAAATCAATGTATATTCAGAATCAGCATTAAGTAAAGTGCCACATGCCAGTGGAGATATATAGCTGAAGTCAGTGCTTCTGAAACCGAGAAGTTATAGTAACTACAAGTGTACTTAGTACTGTTGGTAATTATTTTAGTTTAAGGACAAGTGCCTAAAAAACAAAAGTGAGCTGCAAAGCAATCATCAGATATAGAGTTAGGGTACCGTCACACAGTGAAATTTTGATCGCTACGACGGCACGATTCGTGACGTTCGAGCGATATATCTGTGACGTTCGAGCGATATCGCAATGTCTGACACGCTCCTGCGATCAGGGACCCCGCTGAGAATCGTACGTCGTAGCAGATCGTTTGAAACTTTCTTTCGTCGTCTAGTGTCCCGCTGTGGCGGCATGATCGCATGGTGTAACATATATCGTATACGATGTGCGCATAGTAACCAACGGCTTCTACATCGCACATACGTCATGAAATTATCGCTCCAGCGTCGTACATTGCAAAGTGTGACAGCAGTCTACGACGCTGGAGCGATATTGTTACGACGCTGGAGCGTCACGGATCGTACCGTTGTAGCGATCAAAATTTCACTGTGTGACGGTACCCTTACTTACATTAGTGTGCGCCCAACTACAGATGTGCCACAGCTACAACCCCGACAGCACCGTTTCGCCTAACAGGCTTCTTCCATTGAGGGCATGTTCCATTTATAGCCAACAATTTCTTGTAGCAGTAATACCATTGATCGCTACAGCTTAACTACTTGAATGCTTCTGTCGATCCTTGACAGCGACATTTAAATAGTGCAATCCCGGAGTGCCCACGTATCGGCTCCCATCTGCCTCAACGACACGACAGCAAGGGAACAATGGGTTTCTATGGCACCCGAAGGCCTGCTGATACTTCTCTAAAGCTCAGCTACAGGCTAAGTTTTTTAGTCCCCTTATAGGGAATGAAAAAAAATAGGTAAAAAATTAAAAATAAGAATTATAAAAAATATAAGTTTAAATCACCTTCCTTTCCCCAGTTTTCAAATTAAAAAATATATATATATTATCGGTAACGTTGCATCTGTAAAAGTCTGGTCTATTAAAAGATAACATTTTTTAAAAAACAAGTTGAACTCAGGAAACAAAACAAAATTGACAGATTTGTGGCTTTTCAGCCACAGCAAATTTCCCCCAAAATTCAATAAAATTGATCAATTTGTTGTATGTGTTCAAAAAATGAACCACAGTTTGGCACGCAAAATACAAGCTCTCTCCCAGCTCCATTGAAGGACAAATAAAGATACAGGTCTCAGAAAGCAGTGATACAATTTTTTTACACAAATTTTTCAACAGAATAGTAAAAACTTATGGCTCCTGGAAGAAGGTGAAGATAAAAAAAAAGCACGAAAAAGAAAAAATCAACTGTCGCCTGAGGAGTTTAACTAAGGGTATATCCAGGACTTTCCGAAAAACAAAAAATGTGCCTAAGCACTAACAAGAAGGTAGTTGCTACTTGCGTGAATCTTGTTCATGGCGCTGTTCTTCCTCGGCAAAATGTGGTCACAGACTGCTCCCGCCAGAGATTCAGCTGCCTATGCTGATGTCACGTCGACAGAGCTGCAAATTCATTTCCACTCGCTCTATCGACAGGGCAGGACTTCAAGTATGATTCTAGTTTGCAGCCAGATTCCTGCTGCCTAATTGGGGGTGCCGGCTGCCAATCATAATGAGGTCGGAAGTTAAGCTTTTCCCACCACTCTGTCAGTGTGACGTCAACAGAGGCAGCTGAATCACTGACAGGAGCCGTTTGTGACCAGTCTGTGCCAGGGAAGATCAGAGCTGTGCAAGAGAAGAGCAGTGCTGTGCACAACAGGCAGATAAGTAGCACCTGTCACTAATAAGTAACTACCTGTCTGTTAATGTTTTCAGAACATTTTGTTTTGTTTTTCAGAAAGTCCGATATACCCTTTAAAGGGTAAAGTCTGCAGTTATTCTATGTGACTACAGACAGATGAATCTTAACATCACGCAGGCTGTGAGAATTCTCCAGCGGCAGGCGCTTCATCACAAGTATGTGATTTGCATACATGCAGTCATTTGCCGACTAGATGCGCAAGTTGTTCTATGTAAGTGTATTGAGTGAGGTCAGACACGAATAATCGGAATACAAAACCTACAAGAAACAAAATGAGCAAAAACCCTGCTGTAACTAATAAGTAAAAAGCAAAGTGCATTTAAATAACACAGAGTTCTTGGTAATACTGTTTTTGATCAAAAATAGCATTAAAGCCATCCCACAGTCGGCAAGGTGACTCTGATCGGGACTGTCCCATGCTGTCTAATATTAAAAACCTTACCATGTGTCAGAGTTGACCTCAGTGTGTGAATAAGGGCAGACAAAAGGACCGGGTCTCAACCAGTGGACACCATTCTGGGAAAGCCTTTAAATGTAATTTCTAGTTCATGAGATGGAGGCCACACCCCGGCTTGCACAGAATGCAAAAATTCAAACAAAAAGCACAAAAATTGAGCCTAGTTTGAGTTGGTATACATGCAGCACATAAACACATTTTCACATTGGCCATAAGACATACAAAGCCTACAAGAAGCAAGTTGTTCTATGCAAGTGTATTGAGTGAGGTCAGACATGTATAATCGGAATACAAAACCTACAAGAAACAAAATGAGCAAAAACCCTGCTGTAACTAAATAGGTAAAAAGCAAAAGTGCATTTAAATAACACAGAGTTCTTGGTACTACTGTTTTTGATCAAAAATAGCATAAAAGCCATCCCACCGTGGACAAGGTGACCCTGATCGGGACGGAACATATACTGTCTAATATTAAAAACCTTACCATGTGTCAGAGTTGACCTCAGTGTGTGAATAAGAGCAGACAAAAAGACCAGGTTCCAACCATACAATGAAAAAACACAACAAATGCGGCTTGAAGTATTCAAATTGTATAGTTGTGGTCACATAGTCGCCTGCTCAAACGAATCCTCCCAGTGCACATAGAGTGACTGTAGACGTATAGTTTAAGGCTGGAAAACCCCTTTAAGGGTCTCAAAATGACGACACCAGAAGAGAAAAATGACTTTTTTTTTAATAGAATGTATTTACTCTTATAAAAATAAGAGAACATAAATAAAACTATATAAATTTAGTATGGCCATAATTGGACTGACTTACATAATAAGGCTAACACTTTCTTTGTGTGGCATATGAAAAGTGTAAAAAAGTAAAAAACAACAGCAAATTACTGATCTTTTTTTGTTTTTCTCCAAAAATGGTCCAAATATCAACTACAATTCATGCCATAATAAAAATAAAACCCTCATACATCTACAGTGGGGGGGGAGTATTTAGTCAGCCACCAATTGTGCAAGTTCTCCATCTTAAAAAGATGAGAAGAGCCTGTAATTGACATCATAGGTAGACCACAACTATGAGAGTCAAAATGAGAAAACATCTAGGAAATCACCTTGTCTGATTTGGTAAGATTTATTTTGCAAAATTTGGTGGAAAACAACTGTCCACAACCTCGAACAGTCACACTCCAAACTCCACTATGGTGAAGACCAAAGTGCTGTCGAAGGACAACAGAAACAAAATTGTAGCCCTGCACCAGGCTGGGAAGACTGAATCTGCAATAGGCAAGCAGCTTGGTGTGATGAAATCAACAGTGGGAGCAATAATAAGAAAATGGAAGACGTACAAGACCACTGATAATCTCCTTCTATCTGGAGATCCACGCAAGATCTCACCCCATGGGGTCAAAATGATCACAAAAATGCTGAGCAAAAATCCCAGAACCACAAGGGGGGACCTAGTGAATGACCTGCATAGAACTTGGACTACCGTAACAGGCTACCATCAGTAACACACTACGCCACCAGGGACTCAGATCCTGTAGTGCCAGACGTGTCCCCCTGCTTAAGCTAGTACATGTCCGGGCCCATCTGAAGTTTTCTAGAAAGCATTTGGATTATCCAGAAGAGTATTGGGAGAATGTCATATGCTCTGATGAAACCAAAGTAGAACTGTTTGGTAGAAGCAAAACTCGTCGTGTTTGGAGGAGACAGAGTGCGGAGTTGCATCCAAAGAACACCATACCTACTGTGAAGCATGGGGGTGGCAACATCATGCTTTGGGGCTGTTTCTCTGCAAAAAGGACCAAGACAACTGATCCGTGTACATGAAAGAATGAATGGGGCCATGTATCGTGAGATTTTGAGTCCAAACCTCCTTCCATCAGCAAGGGCATTGAAGATGAAACATGGATGGGTCTTTTAGCATGATAATGATCCCAAGCACACCGCCAGGGCGGTTTACCTGCGGATTTATAAAAACAGGTGCGGAAAAATCCGCAGAGATCCCACCTACGTGTGCACATACCCTAAGGGTAAGTTCACACAGGGCGTTTTTGCTGCGTTTTTTTTTGCAGCAAAACCTGATCATCTTGGCAGGAAAGAAGCTGCGCCAAAAATGCAGGTTTAGGTGCAGTTTTTGGTGCGTTTTTTTTTCATGCATTTTTTTTCTCTTTGTTAATGCCAATAAAGTTGAGTGCACACAGAGAAAAAACAACAACTTCCTGTAGATAGATAGATTGACAGAATGGATAGAATGAATAGATAGAATGAAAATGGATAGATTGATAGAATAGATACATTACCTGCGGTATCCTTTTCCCTGGCATTTTCCCACGGTGCAGAGGTTACCTCAGGTCAGGCTGTGAGGGAGCGCAGGCTCGGTGACGTCACCTCTAGTTACCGAGCCCTCGCCCGCTGCATCTCCTTCATTCCCCAGTACTTACAGCCAGGAGCGGTCGCATTAGCAGCACTCCATGGTGTAAGCTTTATCTCCCCCAGATACTGCGTGGGACACTCGTTATATTGGACTACAACGGATCAGGAAGTATACTTTTGCTTTTTTATTTTATTTTTATTACAGAAGATTGATGGCTTCGCTTTGGAATGGCAGAACAATAAAAAGATTGTCAAAACTTTGTGGTGTTTTATTTCATTAAAAGACTTTTTTGACTCTCATAGTTGTGGTCTATGAATGATGTCAATTACAGGCCTCTCTCATCTTTTTAAGTGGGAGAACTTGCACAATTGGTGGCTGACTAAATACATTTTTCCCCACTGTATGTGGGCTTAAAATGGAAGTATAACCCCAAAACATGGCAAATGGAATGTGACTAAAAAAGATGTTTATTAAGGCCAAATTAGGCCTGGTCTATAGGGGTTAACATAATATTAGAAGTTAAGGGTGCTAGGTCTTGAAGATGCGACTTTGGTCCAGCGATTTTATTCTGATTGCCATACACTGATATATGAAAAGGAATTTTGCTCCTTATTCTGTATGTACCAATTAACATCTGTCTTTGGGTTCTTTAGCCTACCTCTATATCAAAAGTTAGTACCCTGAATTATCATAGTGTTTTCACCAGATTCTGATAAGTTGCAAAAATTTTTTGCACAACTTGTGGTTGTGCAAAAATGTTTTGACTTTGTGAAATCATGTCAGTTTCACACAGCTCTACCAAAATGGGTGGGATGGAGGCATGATGCCACATGATGTCAGTTAAAATGAGCTGTGGCGCACTTTATGCCAGAGCTCTAACTACTGTCCCTGACTGGAGTAAGATTTGTGTAAAGATGCAGGCTACTTCTCAGATGCATTCATGCACCTCTTAATGAATCAGGAGCATTTGACTTCAGCTCCCCCAACCCTTCCCCCATCAAGATTGGCATGAGCAATGCAAGTCCTGATGTATTGGGGTCTAGGTTTAAAGGCTGGACTTGTAGAACCAATGTCTTATTTTTTTGTTTGATTTTGTTTGTTTTCTTTCAACCTTATTTTTAAAACACTACAGGATTAAACAAAATAAAATTAAAAAACAATTTAATTTATATTTTACAGGTTGCATTCATGACAACACATCATCACATAAAGACAGTTCTTGTTTCTCTACCCAACCTAATGACTTTATTTGGAGCAATTCAAGAAATGAGATGAAGAGTTCCATAAAAAATATAACCAAAGTTTCATGTGATAGAAGAACTTTAAAATACACCAGCAATTATGCACCCATAAATGCAGCGGAAAATCCATTTACTGTGGAGGAACCTGTCTTGTGTATTGAAGGAACCCTTATAGACACTATTGTTTCTTCACCCATAGATCATACACAAAAGTATCCTTCAACAAATATTATGGATGAATCAGTCTCATGTAATGGAGGGACCCTGGGAGACTTTAATGTTTCTTCACCCATCGATGATACACAATATCCTACAAATATTATGGATGAATCAGTACCATATAATGGAAGAGCCCTCAGAGACATTATATCTTCAGCTTCAAATGATACACAGTACCCTACACATAATATGGATGAATCTGATTCATGTAAAGGAGGAAATCTCCAAGATGTTTCTTCACCCACAGATGGTACACAATATCTATCTACACATATGGATGACTCAGTCCCAAATAATGAAGATTCTCTCGGAGACATTGTTTTTTCACCCACAGGTGATACACAATATGCACCTACACATATTATGAAGGAACCAGTCTTATCTGATGAAGAAAACATTACAGATCCTGATATTCCTATACCTTCTGATAATACACAATTATGTCCTTCTTTTCATGTAAAAGAGGAACCCATGTCAGATGATGAAGATTTCATAGCATCAAACAGTTATACACCCACAGACTATTTACATTATCACTCTGCTGATATTAAGGAGGAACTAATCTCATCAGCTGAAGAAAACTTCACAGACTTCAACATTTATACAGATCATAAACAATATCCAGCTCCTCAAATTAAAGAGGAACAGGAAACCTGCAATGACCCCAACAGTTATACACCCACCAATCGATATGCCTTTATTAAAGAGGAACCAGACTCCTATGATGGTGGAAACATCACCCATCCTCAGATGTATACACCCAGAGTCCATGAACATAATACATTAAATCATGTTAAAGAAGAACCAGTGTCATGTGAAGTTGGAAACATTTCATACCCCAACCATTATGTACCCACATACGCACAACAATATCCATCTGCACATATTAAGGTTGAACCAATGTTATCTGATGTAAGAGACTTCACACACCTCAGCCATTACCGTACACAATATCAATCTTCACTTATTAAGGAGGAACCAGTGTCATGTCGAGGCAATACCAATTGTCAATTTGATCAGCCGCATGAAGAAACAATTTCCAGTCAATTAGGATACCTTAAAGAGACTGATTTGTACAACTCTACAGAAAAATGTCCGCCTACTTCTTTTAAGGATACATGTGCTGACCAACATTCGCCATCTTTAGTTCACACAGATGTAAAACCAGAAGACTCATCACCCACGAAGGTTATAGTACTAGCTCACTTAGTAGACATCAATGAGACTAAACCAGGTAGCACAAGTATATTCAGATATCGTTCTAGGTCATTAAAAATTCCTGAAGAAGGTAAAACATTTGGTGACATTTCCAATCTTACAAAATATTCAAGGGCTCACTCCAAAAAGAAGACCCTCCAATGTTCAGAATGTGGACAATATTTTTTAAGGAAGCTGCAACTTGAAGCCCACCTAAGAATGCACGCAATGCAGAAGTCATTTCAGTGTTCAGAATGTGGAAAATACTTTTATGATACTAAACTATTGGATCGAAAGAAACACCCTGGAGAAGTCAAATTTCAGTGTCCTGTTTGTAGGGAACGTTGTGACACTAAACTAAATCTTCTTACCGATGAGAAAAATCAAAAAGGAGAGAAACCATTCCAATGTCTTGAATGCGGCAAAAGTTTTAGCATCTACTATCAACTCTATGTTCATAAAAAGACTCATACAGAAGACTTCTAATATCGGTGATATTCTGAAAGAATGGACAAACCTTAGCTGGGCGTTCCACACGGGTATTAAACCATGTGAATGTTCAGAATGTGAGAAAGATTTCAGAAATAATTATCTAGAAAGTCCTCACCAGTCAACTCGCAGAAGACCACCTGGTACTGCCTAAAATTCGGGAAAGACCCAAGGTCGAAAGGATCTATAAGGAAGATGTTTTAGTCTATGTGGGCTTCCATCCACAACAGAAGTCACAATGCTCTGCTGGATCTGTCATATGTTGTTGTGATATCAGTTGTGTTCATGGGAAAAATACCTCTTTCCATTTTGAAATGTAGGACTGTGTGCAGTGGGAGCTATATATATTAAAATTATGTACTGTTCCCACTGGTATCTGAAAATGGCCTTGTTGGGAACAGTAAACACTATACAAAGCTTAGTTTTGAACTGTTAAGTGAAGTCCATTATATAGATTTCTTCTTTACAATATGGTATTAAATAACTTCATATTGTATTTTTTTAAGTATGTCTAATCCTCCTTTCCTTTCATCACAAAGTATGTCTAATCCTCCTTTCCTTTTATCACAGGGTTACTAGGTTACTATTCTAATTTGTGGAATTTAATGTTTATAGTAAACTAAACCCTTATGGGAAATACAAGTGTATTGGAAATACTGTATATGATTTTGATATTGCCAACATTGTCTTCAATTCAATAAGAATTGGGTAGCTGACATGCGTTTAAGCTGGTATTAATAGGGCCATCTTGGTTGCACCTCGTGTCTGTGGTGCTATGTTTCTGGCACTGTGTTTCCAGCAGATATGCCATATTCATCAAACCTCTTTGAGACAGCTGAAAAAAATTACAGTGAAAAATTATGTTTAGAACAGTAATCCCAATCCCCAATAATTACTGAGGTGGAGTACTCCAAACAATATATCCAAAACAAAAGAAAAAAGAGTAGCAAGAAACCCACCAGATAATAAATAAGTAGATTTTATTGAATAATCACATATAAAATCAGATTTGACATAATACAAATACATATAAGAAAAATGAGGAGACATGAAAGTAGGCAAGGAAGAAACTGTGGTTCAAAATAGGACTTGGACAAGCAGGAAAAAGAATAATTACATTAAGTGTGCTCTGTAAAAACATAAGCTGGCTGAAGCTGTGGATGGCTGTAGGATATACAGTACAGACCAAAAGTTTGGACACACCTTCTCATTTAAAGATTTTTCTGTATTTTCATGACTATGAAAATTGTAAATTCACACTGAAGGCATCAAAACTATGAATTAACACATGTGGAATTATATACTTAACAAAAAATTGTGAAACAACTTAAAATATGTCTTATATTCTAGGTTCTTCAAAGTAGCCACCTTTTGCTTTGATGACTGCTTTGCACACTCTTGGCATTCTCTTGATGAGCTTCAAGAGGTAGTCACCGGGAATGGTTTTCACTTCACAGGTGTGCCCTGTCAGGTTTAATAAGTGGGATTTCTTACCTTATAAATGGGGTTGGGACCATCAGTTGTGTTGAGTAGGGTTGAGCGACTTTTACTTTTTTAGGGTCGAGCCAGGTTTCGCGAAACCCGACTATCTCTAAAGTCGAGTCGAGTGAAATCGGCCGATTATGGCGTTAAGTCGGGGATCGACCGAAACACGAAACCCAATGCAAAGTCAATGGGTATTTTTTTTTTCTCTCTCTCTCTCCCCCTCTCTCTCTCTCTCTCTCTCTCTCTGTCTCTCTCTCTCTCCCCCCTCCGTCCCTGAACAGAAAAACTGGTGTTGCACATTTCAAATCGCTACAGCGCACAAGCGACAAGATGACGATAAGCGTCCACGCCCCTAAGACCTATGTCATCACTCTGCCCACGCTCCTTCATTGGCTGAAAAAATGGCGCCAAGCGCATCATACGAAACGCGACTTTGGCGCGAAAGTCGCGTACCGCATGGCCGACCCCACACAGGGGTCGGATCGGGTTTCATGAAACCCGACTTTGCCAAAAGTCGGCGACTTTTGAAAATGAACGAACCATTTCGCTCAACCCTAGTGTTGAGCAGAAGTCTGGTGGATACACAGCTGATAGTCCTACTGAATAGATTGTTAGAATTTGTATTATGGCAAGAAAAAAACAGCTAAGTAAAGAAAAACGAATGGCCATCATTACTTTAAGAAATGAAGGTCAGTCAGTCTGAAAAATTGGGAAAACTTTGAAAGTGTCCCCAAGTGCAGTGGCAAAAACCATCAAGCGCTACAAAGAAACTGGCTCAAATAAGGACCAAACCAGGAAAGGAAGACCAAGAGTCACCTCTGCATCTGAGGATAAGTTTATCCGAGTCACCATCCTCAGAAATCGCAGGTTAACAGCAGCTCTGATTAGAGACCAGGTCAATGCCACACAGAGTTCTAGCAGCAGACACATCTCTACAACAACTGTTAAGAGGAGACTTTGTGCAGCAGGCCTTCATGGTAAAATAGCTTCTAGGAAACCACTGCTAAGGGCAGACAACAAGCAGAAGAGACTTGTTTGGGCTAAAGAACACAAGGAATGGATATTAGACCAGTGGAAATCTGTGCTTTGGTCTGATTCCAAATTTGAGATATTTGGTTCCAACCACCGTGTCTTTGTGCGATGCAGAAAAGGTGAAAGGATGGACTCTACATGACTGGTTCCCACCGTGAAGCATGGAGGAGTAGTAGTGATGGTGTGGGGGTGCTTTGCTGGTGACACTGTTGGGGATGTATTCAAAATTGAAGGCATACTGAACCAGCATGGCTACCACAGATCTTGCAGCGGCATGCTATTCCATCCGCTTTGCGTTTAGTTGGACCATCATTTATTTTTCAACAGGACAATGACCCCAAACACACCTCCAAGCTGTGTAAGGGCTATTTGACCAAGAAGGAGAATGATGGGGTGCTATGCCAGATGACCTGGCCTCCACAGTCACCAGACCTGAACCCAATCGAGATGGTTTGGGGTGAGCTGGACCACAGAGTGAAGGCAAAAGGGCCAACAAGTGCTAAGCATCTCTGGGAACTCCTTCAAGATTGTTGGAAGACCATTCCCGGTGACTACCTCTTGAAGCTCATCAAGAGAATACCAAGAGTGTGCAAAGCAGTCATCAAAGCAAAAGGTGGCTACTTTGAAGAACCTAGAATATAAGACAAATTTCCAGTTGTTTTGTTAAGTATATAATTCCACAATTCATAGTTTTGATACCTTCAGTGTGAATTTACAATTTTCATAGTCATGAAAATACAGAAAAGTCTTTAAATGAGAAGGTGTGTCCATACTTTTGGTCTGTACTGTACGAATATACCAACATAATGTAAAGTCATATAATAAAGTACCCGATTACTCTTAGTGGGTCCAGACTAGAAATAGGCTTCCCTGCGACCCCTGGCTCGCGTTTCGCGCGCTTGCTTTATCAAAGGGGGATAAAGAGAGCACATGAAACGCGCTTCAAGGGATTTACTGTGCACACTTACTGTGATTATTCTTTTCCCTGCTTGTCCAAGTCCTATCTTGACCCACAGTTTGCTTCATCCTTGCCTACCTTCATGTCTCCTCCTTTTCCCTAATATGTATTTGTATTATGTCAAATCTGATTTTATATGTAATTATTCAATAAATTCTACTTACGGTATTTATTTATTATCTGGTGGGTTTCTTGCTACTCTTTTTTCTTTTGTGTTTAAATTTGCTGCAGTGTAGCTTTTGTCTGCATGGAGCAGCACATTGTGTGGCTTTATCCTAAGAAAATTAAAAATTAATCACAGAAAAAGCTCATCCATTGGTGAATCACCCTTTTTTTTATAATTGTTAGAAATATTTCACCAGACATTTATTTTTAGCCACGTATATTACCAATTTGGAAAAAATGAGTGACATAGACTTTAGAAAACTACGATCACCACCACTGTAAATATTATTCTAACTGGATTGAATATTGTGATTTGCTCCATGGCTATTTCCTAAGATAAGAGGACTGGTTTGCTGTAATTTCTCTTAGTGGGGAAACCTACGAGAAAGCTGCCCATGTGGCTGGTAGGATGCCAGGATTGTAATAATGGCATTCATTTTCAATGCACAGGGTGGACCTTTCCTGACCTACAACCCAAATCCCAAAGAGATCGGATGCTGCGTAAAATGTGAGAACAAAAATGCAGTAATTTTGAAATCTCTTTTAGCCATCCGTGTATTATTCAGAACAAAATATAGAACAGAGATCAGAAGATGAAAGATAATTTTCCATGTACCGTAATTTGAAAAAATTATCTCATTTAAGAAATTGAGAGCAGGAATACTTCTCACAAAGAGTTGGAACAAGGTTTCCAAAAGCATGGAAAAGTAGGTGGTACTAATGAAAAAAGCTAGAGGGACAACTTTCATCTATGTCACAAGACTGTGTATAAAAACAGCATATTGAAGTGGCAGAATCTCTAGGAATCAAAAATGATCAGAGTTTCACCATTTTCTGGAGAACTGGATCTAAAAATAATGGAACAATTTCAGAAAAACTTTCCTCAATGTAAAATTGCAAAGACTTTGAATATCTCACCATCCACAGTGAATAATGTCAGCAAGAGATTCTGAAGAAATCCGAGTGCACAAGAAATAAGGCCAACAGTCCATATTAGTTGCTCATGATCTACGAGATGTGTTGCTGCCATCAATTTCTAAACTTGATAATTTTTTAAAATGAAATGGGAAAAAAATCTCTTACTTTCACCTTCTGATCCATGTGCTATGTATTGCTATCAATAAAATATAGCTATAAGAGATTTCCAAATCATTGCATTCTTGTTTTCTGTACATTCAATCTGTATAAATTTGAATTCTTATTAGATGAAGCAGATCAGGTGATGAGTAATTGTGTAAAAAGGGAGATTTTGGCTTAAGGATAGATATTACCACTGTTTATCAAGGTGTGCAGAGTTATTAGGCAGCTTGTTGTTTGTCAGGCAAAATGGTACAAAAAGAGATTTAACTGACTCAAAAAGTAAAACACCAAAGTTACTTACCAGTAGCCATTTTTTCCAGAACCCATGACAGCACACCTGAAAGAGGGATTTGCCCACCAAATGACAGGAAACCTACTGAAATAAAAGGACGGCACCTCCTCCCACATCAGTTGGGTTACAGAGCATGAGTGGACATCCAAACAGATTATACACATAACCGCCACATAAAAAAAACACCCAATCTATTGTGCACACCCATATGGTGAGAAAAAGGGGGAGGAATACATGGGTGCTGTCATGGGTTTTGAAAAAATGGCTATCGGTAACGAACCTTATTTTTTCCCTTCCCCCATGATAACACACCTGAGAGATTTCTGGAGAATTTAAAAACCTTAGGGAGGAACCACTGCTTACAGCACCCATCTATCAAAAGTTAGGTCAGAAGAGGAGGATAGATCCAGTCTGAAGTGTCTAAAGAAAGTAGTTGTTGAGGACTAGTTAGCGGCCTTACAAATCTGCTCAATCGATACCTCCGATTTCTCTGCCCAGGAGGTCGCCATGGCTCTCGTGGAGTGATCATTGAGGCCATCAGGAACTGGAGCACCACTAGCAGAGTAGGCTAAACTAATGGCCTCCCTGATCCACCTTGTAATGGTACTTTTGGATACCTTGTATCCCTGCCTGCTAGCCTCAAAGGCTGCAAACAGGGAGTGGGCTTTCCTCCACTGACTGGTCATAAGCATATCCTGAAACAGTGTTTCTCCTTCCCTGGATTCCTAGGGTTCTCACAAAAGGAGGACAGGATAATTTCTTGACTCCTATGAAACTTTAAGGCTAACTTAGGAAGATAAGCCGGATCAAGTTTCAGTATAACCCTATCCTCATACTGTATATCTGTGTATAAGGAGGACTTGCAGTTAGTGCCTTTATATTGTTCACCCTGCTGGCCAATGTCAGTGCTACCAATATGATAGTTTTAAAGGTAAGATGCTTAGCCGACAATTCCTGTAGGGGTTCGAATAGATCTTTAGTCAATGCTTCTAGCATTAGATTTAGTTCCCATGGTGGATCCTTTGGGATTGGGACTGGCCTGGACCTATCACAGGATTTTTATAAATCTTGAAACCCATTTATTGACCGCGAGATTACAACTGTACTCCCAAAGCTGACATCTGAACGTTGAGGGTACATGTAGCTAATCTTAGCTCAAACCCCAACTGGAGGAATTCTAGGATGAGACTGACAGGACCCTTTTGTCCAAAAGCTTTTCCTGAGAATTCCCCCCAAAATTTCCATGTCCTGCCGTAAATCTTTGTTGTTGCAGGCTTTCTACTTTTTAGCAAGGCGAAGACTAACCCTGGCGAATAGCCCTTCCGGCTCAGTTATTGGCCTTTCAAATTCCACGCTGCTGGATGGAAGCCCTTCACTTAAATCCGCTGCCTCGGAGTAACCCTTGACTCTGCCCTGTCCTTCAAACCTCACATCCAAGCTCTTTCCACCTCCTGTCGCCTCCAGCTTAAAAACATCTCCAGAATCCATCCTTTCCTCAACCGTCAATCTACTAAAATGCTTGTGCATGCACTCATCATCTCCCGCCTCGACTACTGCAATATCCTTTTCTGTGGCCTCCCTGCTAACACCCTTGCACCTCACCATCCTTAACTCTGCTGCCCAACTAATTCATCTCCTCGCTACTCCTCCGCTTCCCCCCTCTGCAACCTCTTCACTGGCTCCCATTCCCTCAGCGTATGCAGTTCAAATTACTAATACTGAGCTACAAAGCCACCCATAACCTGTCTCCTCTATATATCTCTGAACTAATTTCCCGATATTTTCTCACGTAACTTAGTCCTCCCAAGACCTCATTCTCTCCTCCACACTTATTCGCTCCTCACCCAACCGCCTCCAAGGCTTCTCCCGAAAATCCCCCATCCTCTGGAATTCTTTGCCCCAACACGTCCGACTATCAACCATATTTGGATCCTTCAGACAGAACCTGAAAGCCCACCTCTTCAGGAAAGCTTACAGACTGCACTGACCCCGCTGCCTCCTCACCACTACCGAAGATACCGCCTCACCAACACCGGAGCTCTTGCAACCCTCGACCTACTGTCTCATTCCCCACGATCCTGTAGAATGTAAAGTTGCTTTCACACATCAGTTTTTTGCCTGTAGGCACAATACGGCGAATTTTGAAAAATAATATCCGACAAAAGTTGCCGCCAGATCCGTTTTTTTTCTCAGACTTGTATTATTATTATTAATTATTTATATAGCACCATTGATTCCATGGTGCTGTACATGAGAAGGGGTTACATACAAGTTACAAATATCACATACAGTAAACAAACTAACAATGACGGACTGATATAGAGGGGCGAGGACCCTGCCCTTGCGGGCTTACATTCTAGCGACGAATTGCGATAGATGGCCTCACGTTTCATCTATTTTTTGCCGGATCTGTTGAAAATTGGTTTTCCGGAAGCCAGAGAAAACGGACATAGTAGCTTTTTTTGTGTCCATCGAAAAAACGGACAGCGACGGATCCGTCATTTTCTACAATGGAACCCTATGGCGCTGGATCCATCAAATGATGGAATCCAGCGACGGATTCCGTTTTTTTAAAACAGCATGCTCCAATTTTTTAAGGATCCAATTAGCTGTATCAGCTAGTCAGATCTGTCGAAAAAACGGATCCGTCGCATCAGTTTTTCACAATCTGCGACGGATCTGTTTTTTTTTCAACATTCGATGGATTGTGCCTGACGGCAAAAAACTGATGTGTGAAAGCAGCCTAAGTCCGCAAGGGCAGGGTCCTCACCCCTCTGTATTAGTCTGTAATTGTTAGTTTGCTTACTGTAAGTGATATCTGTAATTTGTATGTCGCCCCTTCTGATGTACAGCACCATGGAATCAATGGTGCTATATAACTAATAATAACTGTAGAATACTGGACCCTGAGAAAGAAGGTTAGGGATCTCCAGTAGGAGCCATGGATCTGACACTGACATTGCCTTCAATAGGGAAAACCATGGACTTTTAGGTCAGATTGGGACAATCAGAATAACTCATCTGATCCTCCCTGATCTTTTTCACAACTGCTGAATCATCGCTATCAGAGGGAATGCATAAGCAATCCTGAAGATCCAGGAGTTTGAAGGGCATATACCGCATATGGGTTTTCCCTTGGATTTAGCGAACAGAACCTTTTTACTGTTCTGTTTGTGGGCAAACAAGTCTATTTCTGGCAGTCCCCATGAGCAAACTATCCGCTGAAGCTCCAGAGAGTTTAGAGTCCATTCCTCTTGTTTCAGCCTGTTGTGGCTTAGGAAGTCCTCCTTCATATTCTCTGCCCCCTTTATGTGCAGTGCAGTTAGGGACAAAAGGTGTTGCTCTGCCAGTTGGAAGAGTTTGCCGCTTCCATTATTGGAATAAAATTCCCTTCCTTTTTGTTCATCTGGGTTCTCACACAAAACCTGCTTTATCAGGCCCAAGATCTTTGACTCTAGAGGCTGTTCTTCCCCTGAATTCCTAGGGGGTGTCACTACGAAGGTTTGAGGCAGCAGATGACAAAATTATATTTTCAGGCATTTTCTTACTCTATCCAGAACCCAGGTGCTAGTGGAGATATCTCCCTGGCCTGGATGAAGAAGGAAAGCATCCCCCTTCTGCTAATCTGGCATCATTGTGAGGATTTTTTTGATCTTGAAGAGGGACCCCTGAAGATAAATCCGTCCTTGTTCCTATTTTTAAACTCCCACTTCCTTCTCTTACCTGGAGGACTAAGATGTCATCCAATTCCTTCCCGAACAAAAATTGTCCATCGCTTGGTAGAGAGCACAGTTTATTTTTTGACTGAAAATCCCCCGGACAGCCCTTGAGCCACAAAGCCCGTCTTGTCGCATTCGATAATCCAGCAGACCCAGGCACTAGCCTCACCGAGTCTGCAGATGTGTCTGCTAAGTATGCTGCGACTCCGTGTTACAAAGGCATGTTGGCCAAAATCTTATCCCTTGAGGTTTTATCTTTGAGCTGTTCCTACACCTGTTGCAGCCATCTCATAAGGGAATGGGCAGTACAAGTTCCTGCAATCGCTGGCTTCAGGCTCCCTTCTGCCGTTTCCCATGTGTTCTTTAGTTATCCATCCACTTTTTTATCTAACGGATCTCTAAGCACTCTAGGTTCTTCAAAGGGTAGGGCTGACCACTCTGAGGATTTTGATACAACCCCATCAATCCAAAGGACCTTATCGCATAACTCTGAATCCTTTTCCTCAAATGGATATCTTCTTTTTGTAGCTGAGGGTGAGGCACTGTTTTTCTCCACTTTTTGTTAATGAGCACATTGATTTTACTATTAATCGGAAAGGAACACTTCTTTCTTTGCTCCAACCCTCCGAACATCACATCTTCTAAGGACTTAGCAGTCTTCTACTCTCTTAAGCCCATTGTTGATCTAACGTCTATAATTAGCCTACCTGTATGCTCCACTGGAAAATATGGTCTGCCCCCATGTCACTGTCAGATGCGGATGAAGACTCACTGTGGTATTCTCCCTCTGATAACGGAGAAGAGTCAGAATCAGTAGATACTTCTCTAGGTTTTTTCTTCCCTTTTTTAATAGGGTTTTTAGGGAATCTTCCACCTCGCCCTGATGACGGATCTAAGGCTTGATGCATAGTCTTGGGTCTACTCACTGTTTTGTGGGTGTTGTCTGAGCAGAGATTTTTCACTACTAGTGGGGTCTTACTTCCTGTTTCTGGTAGCTCCAGTTCTTTTAGGTATCTCCAAATGATTTAAACAAAAAAACAAGCTGCCATATTAAAATGGTGACATTCACGAAGATCACTTACCACTCGCTGGCACTTTAAGAGTGACCGATTCGGAGGCTGTTCTGGAATAAGTAAAGCATCCGCTCTGGACACCAAGGAGTCCTGAGACACTTTGCTCCTATGGCTGGGATGGCTGCCCCCTTTACTGTGAACGGCTGCCCCCTTTACTGTGACCACGCTGGAAGTTACTGCTGCCATTTCTGATCCTCCATAGTAGTCAGGGAGGAGAGGTTGAGCTGGAGCATAGGAGCCAACCTTGTGGACTGTTCCCCTTTTAAATTGGGATCCACAGTGCTGCCTTCCGCATCCGCCTCCGCTCCCTCCAGGCTATTGCCCTTCAAATTCCCCCCACGAGAGCCAACCCGGATGCGCTATATCCTGACATGCCGCTGCCAGCGATGCTCCTTTAGGACGCCACCATTGTCTTTTGCCGTGCTCCCTGTGATGTCATTTAGGCACACCACACGCATCCTGGCCTCCCCATCACTGAGCGGACAGCAGGGAGAGCGGCGCAGCGGTCTGAGACATGCCATGCATGCCCATCTCTGCTGCCCACACATACACTAGAGCCTCCTTTGCACCCGTGAACGGCGCTTCTGGGACTTTGAAGGCGGCGCCACAGGCATGTAGCCTGCTTTTTTGGACACCGGGACAGGGCTGAGTAAGAACTTTCCTTTTTTTGTCTTCACTGCGGATTTCAGCACGAAGTTCCCATCAAGGACAGGAAACAAACTGATGCAGGGGAGAGGTGCCGACCTTTTATTGCATTAACTTTCCTGTCCTTCGTAGATCTCTCTTATGTGTGCTGTCATGGGTGAATGGAAAAAACTGATACAAGTCTCACAGATGTAGATATTAAGATATTAGAACGCGGTTACCATTAACTGCCAAATATTTGAGAACAATTAAACATAAAGTGACCAAGAACACATTATCCTCCAATGTGATCATATTCCAGAACTGCATCTCCCTGGAGTGCCAAGAAGCATAAGGTGTTCAGTGCTCAGAGACATGGCCAAGCTTAGAACCTCTTAAACCTGACCAGTACTGAAAATATGCAGAAGTTGAAACGTTAAGACTGAGCTAAGAAAAATCTGAAGACAGAGTTCTCAAAGGTTTTATCGACTGATGAGATGATAGTAAATCTTGAAGGACCAGTTGTTGTCTGCCGTCTCCATTCACTGAGCCACTGGAGATCCTGTCGCTGTCCAGGTGCTGATTTGGCTTTTGTCAATCCTTTCTTACAGCAGGTGTTTTCTATTTACTATTTGGCCTATCCTATTACTCTGCAGGGCCTTCAATTTAAACCTCACCGCTTCCTCTATTCCCTTCTTGTGATAGCTTACAACTACCCAGTTTGGTGATGGTGACAGTTGGTGCTTACTGTAGGAGTTTTCTGTGTGGTTTTTGTAGTGTGTGTATTTCCTTATCCTCTCCCATTTGGTTGGTCGCTCCTACTGGTCCCTTGTTTTACTCTTTGTTGTTGCTTCAGTGTTCTTGTATGATTGCAGATTCCTTTTATCCCAGTCTGCTTCCCCTGTTTGTCTGGTTTGTGTTATCCATTTCTTGTCAGTCCCATACCTCCCTTGGTGGGAGACAAATTAGTTCAGTGTGCATTCAGGAGCATATTAGAAAGCAGCAAAGAGAAAAAGTGAGGGTCATATATAATGTGGATCACCACACATTGGATTTAGCAAAATAGAACAATTATTATTACACTGAAAAACAGATGAAACAAGCAATACAGAAAACAGACAGTTAAAAACAATTAAAAAAGCAACACACTTGTTCCTTAGAAACAAAGCCCATAATAAGGCCTACACCTGCGCTAAAGCGAATAAGGTAATATCCAATAGAAAAAAATGCCTATATGGACACCACTGTGCATACACTAATGATACAGATGAGAAGACCCATATGTAAGTATATGAGATGTAGACAATAAGGGACAATCCTATACCACAATAATACTAATACAGTTTTCTCCCCAAAATACTGCCGAAAATACAGCCACAAAATACTGACCCTCAAAAGAGCAAGTCCCTTACTTTAGCATGCACAGAGGACTGAAGCCTCAACAATATCCTTCAGTAGGACAGCAGGCAAGGGAGCCTGCACAGAGTCCTATGTGCAGCCATGAGATACAATACCATAAACGTGTAAGACACAGTCAGTAGCGCAGGTGGAGCGGAGACCCGACGCGTGTCGCCCCACAGAGGAGGCTTCGTCAGGAGCATAGTAAGTTTGGAGACCCAGGCCTCTCTACCTTCAAGAGTTCCCCTGGGACAGGGATAATCAGGGCCCCAAGCTCCAGGGACAGTTGCAGGTCCCTCCTCCTTCAGACTGGCACATCCATTTGACTCAGGCGCCAGCAAGGTGGAGGTGGGGCATTTCTTTGGGATGGTATTATTAAAGATGAGCTAGGTGGACCTTTTTGAGTTGAAGTTGGACTCAAAATCAACTATCAAACCTACTGCCAGTTTTTAGAAGACACTTTCTTCAAGCAGTGGTACCGAAAAAAGTCTGCATCTTTAAAGAAAACCATGATTTTTATTTCATACAATGCTCAAATGCAGCATCAAAGTACTCAACTGCTTGGCTGCCAGTAATGATATAAAGATGAAAGAATAACAAGGCCCATCCTTACCTCACCTGGACTTTATTCAGAACATGTAGGCCCTACTTATATGGGAGATTTACGATGAAAGAAAACAATGCACCCCTCTGACCAGTATCTGGGAGGCTGTGGTTGGTGCTGGCCAAAAACGTGATCATTGACAGATTAAGAAACTGACAAACTCCATGGATGGAAGGCTTATGACTTATGATGGTTTTTAAAAGACATGCAGCTATATTGCTCTTTATATATATATATATATATATATATATATAATCTGTTTACAAACGTACGCGTGAGATGGACCATTTATACTGTCTTTGTGGGTTTCTTTTGGCCATCCATGTGCACCGTCCGTGTGACATGTACTGGTGTAGAATGCAGAATAGAAATGACCTGTTTAGGTGTTAAAGATGTGAAAAAAAGATAGAAAGATAGATACCCATCCCTTGTAGATTGTGAGCCTTCGCGGGCAGGGTCCTCTCTCCTCCTGTACCAGTTATGACTTGTATTGTTTAAGATTATTGTACTTGTTTTTATTATGTATACCCCTCCTTACATGTAAAGCGCCATGGAATAAATGGCGCTATAACAATAATAATAATACCCCTGTGATAAATAGTGCCTTGCTTATGTACTTTAGTGTACGTGTTTTAAGCTAATAAATAAATAAAAGAATGAAAAATTACCTTAATTTCCCCTAGCCAGCAATCGTTTCCTATCCTAAAAATACCAGCTAGCACCCACCCCAAAAGTGGCGCATCACATTAGATGCACCAATTCTGGCACTTCACCTTTTCTTTTCCCGATTACTCTGGTGCGCTGGCAATCAAGGTTATGGATCTTGGGTTTGATGGGTTTGTCAAAAATCCCAGCTGGCATCAAGCCACGGTGTAAGTAATGGAGAGTTGTCTATCAGACACCCCCATTACTAACCCAGTAATCAAAAAAACACACACAAAAAATAACCTTTATTTGAATAAACACTTTCCCTGGTTCCCCAATATATAAAAAACAAACCCATGCAGGTCCGATATAGTCCACAAATGGAAACCAGAAGAACATAAAAATAAAGTAATAAAAACAAGACTCTGTCCCTCGTTTACCAATTAGAAAAAATTTTTCTCACACAGGTCCGACCTAGTCCTGCATTTCCCACGACGTTCCTCGAATCCGGCGACTGCTAATAACAGTAACGTTACTGACATTACTGCTCATCACAGTCGCTGTGTACTGATGTCCCCACTCATCAGAATCACCGGCTCATGCTGTGCTCAGCAAGAATCGGCGACTGTGAATAGCCATAACGTTACTGCTATTCACATTCGTCAGGGCCAGATTCGGGAACGTCGTGGGAATCGCTGGACTGCGTTGGCCTGTGTGGGAACATTTTTTCTAATAGGTGAACGAGGGATAGTGTCTTGTTTTTTTCTTTTATGATTTTCAGGTTTTCTTTTGTGGATAACTCAGATTCCGTGGACTACGTCGGACATCCATGTTTTTGTTTTTTTTCTTATAAATTGGTAAACCACTTTATTCAAATAAAGTATTTTTTTGTGTGTGTTTTGGATTTTTGATTACTGGGTAAGTAATGGGGGTGTCTGATAGATACTTCTCCACTAGTAACACCAGGGCTTGATGCCAACTTTGATTTTTCCCAAATTACAGCTGACATCAAACCCAACCCCATTACCGTGATTGCACTGGTGCGTTGGCAATCGGGAAGAGCAAAGGTGATGTGCCACTTCTGAGACGATTGCAGACTGGTATTTTTAGGCTGTGAAGCGCCCAATAACATGGACATTTCCAGTTTGATAATATCGGCTCACAGCTGTCTGCTTTACCTCTGCTGGTTATTAAAATATGGGTGTCACGATATGGTATGAAATATCATATAAGTTTAGTTGCTCGTCAGCTCATGAGGTGGGCTAAACCCCCCCCTTCACTAGCTGACTCTACTTGTTTCTCTCTGGGCTACGGACTGTATGCTAGAAGGGGGTTTTATTGCCCTGGGGTCGTAAATTCCAGGCTCAGAGGAAAGTCCCTCACCCCTCCCACCTTCACTAGTCAGAACTGGTAAAGTGGCTCCAAAATTCATGAAAGATCCTTTGTTTGGTTTTGGTACGATATTATGCACCATGTTTAAGCTAGGAACATGAAAATATATATTCATAGTCTCACTCGGTGTATCTACACCTCCCATGAAACTCGGGTTTCTAACTCCGTCTGGTAAAGAAGTAGGGTTTTCTCTGTAAATATGTATCCCAGATAGGACATATTTGATCTCATTAGAATGCTCACGTTAACCCGAGATGATTGATGGGTTTGTTAGAACTATGACGTGTTTTGTAGTGAAGTTATAGAAATTAGAGAGAATAGTTTAAAGTTTAGGCAGAATGTAGAGAGAGGAGGGTCTGGATAAGCCAGCCTTTCTGTGATGTCACAGCCTTAATGTTTTAAGTGTCTGGCAGGCTCTGAGGAGTCACTTGCTGCTTGATTTCTTGTCTTGTCCTGGAAGAGCCCTGCTCACGTCCAAATGAGCTGGGACGTATGGGAAAAACTGCCCTAGCCTGGTTGCCTGTCATGCTTTGAACATGTAAGTGTTGCTTTTTCTCATTTATTCCCTTTATGTTATAATTACCCTTGTACATATTTGCAATTGTCTCATTTGTAACTTCTTTATAAAATATTTTTGATAAAGCACTGCCTAATTAATTTCAATGGAATATACAATTATATATTAGTTCGTTCATCCATGCTCTAAACTTACCCTGTCTTCTGAAGGGAAATACGCTACTGTTACTGTTGTGTTGGGTTAGCTTCGGACCCGCTTAATCGAAGCTGGTGGCAGCGAAAGTGCGCTGACTGTTGGATTATGCTGAAGCAACTGCGGGTTTGATAATTATTGTTCCTGCCTGAGTGGGAGTAGTTATCGCGTCGCTGCAGCGTGCCCAATAGCCAGTACATAGCAGGCAGCCTTCCTGGCGACTAATTACCCAGGGTGCAGTACCTAATCTGACCTGAGAGTAAGGGGGCGCCAGAGAGCTGCAAGGGTTAAGTGGAACTGTAAGCGGGATATACATAAATCCCTGCAGTTCGTGGTATATAGAAAAGCAGTGGGATACCTAGAATAAGCCCCTGCTGTAAACTAAGAGGTCAATAGCCTTGTGTGTGGTTTTTCATCACATCGTGGAGTGGAGGGATAACTAAGATAAGTCCCCCTGCACATGTGATAGCCGTCTGTTGGCCTGAAGTCACCTCAATCCGTGACGTAGGGGTGACTGTCACGGTGTGAATCCTGACCCATTGGTGACAGCGGTCGGGAATCGTGACAATTGGTGGCAAGGCGGTGGGATATCTTAGAGCATTGGTGATTTGGTTTGAGTAATCATTCCTCTCACTAAAAACTTGCAGAAAGTTCTTGCGAGGACTCTGCGCAAATAAGTTTGGAGAACGAACTCAGTGCTTTTTAGTTGTGAGACAATTGCGTACTGGTAATTATCCCCTCCCTTTCTCTTCGTTTTTCTATCCTATCTTTTATTTGGCAACCATAGTTGTGCTGGGAGAAACCTTCTATGAGCAGCAGACCAGAGACACCCTTGTCGCCTTATCACAAGTCAAGTCACAGCACATTGACTTTGCAAGCAAAAACAAAGCCCAACTGATCGCAGATCTGGTGCAATGGGAAGCCGCTCGAGACCAATCTCAGAGCTCAGAGGCCGCAGAAGCCAGCACCAGCGAACATGGTGCTGCAGCAGAGGTCCAACCACTGAATGCTGGCCCTGTTAGCGATCCGGGCGAATTGGACCCCCACCTGCAGGCGGCCTTGAAAGAATTCCCCACTGACGACCATGAGGGACGTCGGCAGCTGATTCAGCAATACCGGCAAGAGGCCCGAGCTGAGCGAGAGGCCCAGCGAGCCGAGCGGGAGGCTGAGAGAGCCGAGCGCCAAGCCCAGCGAGAACATGAACTGGAGATGCTCTGGCAGGGGGGGATGCCCTCCACCGCCCAGAGACGTGAGCCCAGCAGCGCTCAGATACCTAAGCCCCGGCCCGATCACTTTTCTGTTATGGAGAAGGACGGGGACTTGGACACTTTTCTGCGGGCCTTTGAGAAAGCCTGCAGACAGTACCAGCTGCCTACAGATGAATGGGCCCGATACCTGACACCAGGGCTGAGAGGTAAAGCTCTGGAGGCGTTTGCTGCCCTCCCTCAAGAACAAGATGGTGACTATGAGGCCATCAAAAAGGCTCTGATAGCCAAGTACCAGCTTACACCCGAGGTGTACCGTAGAAAGTTCCGGACCCTCCAACGTGGCCCACACGACAGTTACAGTGATGTGGTGCATGGACTGGGGACCCACTTTGACCAGTGGACCCAAGGACTGTCAGTGACCACCTTTGCACAGCTGCGAGACCTGATGATCAAAGACCAGTTCTTTCATCTGCGACAGTTCGTGATGGACAGAGAACCCAAAGACGTGACGAAAGCAGCCCAGATTGCCGATGCCTATGAGGCCAACCGTAGATCGGAAGGGCGGAAGCCAGTCACCACCAGCTGGAGAGGGGGTAAGCCTGCAACCAACGCCAGTACCCCTGCCAGCCAACACACCAGAGGTCCTGGCCCCGTGGCCAACAGCACCAGACCGACCACCGAACCTCGCACGTGTTACACCTGCCATCAGACTGGTCATATCAGTCTCTCCTGCCCAACCAAGCAGAAGAACACCCAAGCCAAGGCCCCAGGGCCTAATGCAGCAGTTCTTTTGGTGGGTGGTGTGGTTGGGAGGGTGTGTGACAACGTACAGCATGTCACTGTGGGAGGCCATGTTGCTACAGGCCTCAAGGACACCGGGGCTGAACGAACCCTCATCCGACCCGAACTGGCGGCCCCTGAAGAAATCATTCCGGGGAAAACCCTAACTGTCACTGGGATTGGGGGCATCAGCTGTCCCTTACCGATGGCCCGGGTTTTTATTGATTGGGGTGCTGGGAGCGGGGTGAAGGAAGTGGGGCTGTCTGATAATTTGCCCACTGATGTTTTGTTGGGGACTGATTTGGGGAGGATGGTTGCATACTACGTCCCTGACACCCCTCCCCAATCTACTAATAAGGGTAAAGTTAACCCTGATGATGATGATGATGGGAAATCGCATGTGTTACCTGACCATGCTTTATCTTGTAATGATGCATCTATTAACCATTTTTTTCCTAGGATTGATGGTGAAAATGTTGTACCTGTGCCAGCTGAACCTGATAATGATTTTTCTGTGAAGGTTAATGTGTCCATAGGTACAGGCGTGCCCAGCCACGTCGCTCTGCGGAGTGAGACGGCTGAGGAACCCCTAACAGGGGCAAGTGTCGGTGCTACAGGAAATGGGGAGATGCATGGGAACCGTGAGGAAGGTGATGCCATGAAAGTGACCAGTGCCACCGAGGAAGGTAACTGGCCCATAAGTAGCACTGCCCCTGGAGTGTTGGGGGTGGATGGGGAGGTAGAGCCCATAGCAGCGCCGGCTGATGGGTCTGTAGAAACCCCCGGGGAGACAGCCTACGTAGCTGCTGTCACCCGCAGTCAGAGTGCCCGGAACGCAGATAACTGTCTGCCTTCCGGACCCTCCTCAGTCACCACTGTGACTGAACCAGAGGTGGACCCAGAGCAGGTCCAAGAGGGTTCCCGTGGGGAAGGGACCCTGACGTCGCTTCTGGCTTCCCCTAGCCAGGAGTTTCAGGCCGCTCTGCACACAGATGCGAGCCTAGAGAGTTTGAGACAACTTGCCGGGACGCACTTCTCCGAGGCTGATAAGGAGAAGGTGTTCTGGGAACGAGGAAGGTTGTACCGGGAGACAGTACCCGGAGAATCACAAAAGGAGTGGTTGAGGGAAAGACAGCTGGTCGTCCCGCAGCAATTCCGGGGTGAGTTGTTGCGGATTGCCCATGAGATCCCGCTAGCTGGACACTTGGGGATCAGCAAAACTAAGGCCCGGCTGTCTCAACACTTCTATTGGCCTAAGATGGGGACAGATGTGTCAAACTACTGCCGCTCCTGTGTCACCTGTCAAAGGGTGGGGAAAGCGGGGCCTGCTCTTAAGGCTCCCCTGATCCCTTTGCCAGTGATAGAGGAGCCTTTCCAGAGGATCGCGGTGGACATTGTGGGCCCGCTGGCCGTCCCCAGCAGCTCTGGAAAGCAATACATCCTTACTGTGGTAGACTACGCTACCCGGTACCCAGAGGCAGTAGCTCTGTCCTCAACTAGGGCAGATAAGGTGGCGGATGCCCTGTTGGCCATCTTTTCACGTGTAGGATTTCCCAGGGAAATGCTTACTGATCAAGGGACCCAATTTATGTCTCGCCTAATGGAGGCTCTCTGTAAGAGAATGCAGGTGAAGCACCTGGTATCGAGTGCGTATCACCCACAGACCAATGGCTTGTGTGAACGCTTCAATGGTACCCTCAAACAGATGCTACGCATGCTGGTTGAGACCCAAGGGCGCGACTGGGAGCGGTACCTCCCACACCTGCTATTCGCTTACCGAGAGGTCCCGCAGGCCTCGACGGGGTTCTCCCCCTTCGAGCTCCTGTACGGCAGGCGAGTCCGGGGACCCCTTGGGTTGGTAAGAGAATCCTGGGAAGAGGATCCGAACCCTTCTGAAGTGTCCATAGTGGAGTATGTCATGCGCTTCCGTGACAAGATGCAGACCTTGACGCAGTTGGTGCATGACAACATGACGCAGGCTCAGGCTGATCAGAAGCACTGGTACGACCAGAACGCCCGGGAGCGGACCTACCACGTGGGTCAAAAGGTGTGGGTGCTGGTCCCTGTACCAACGGATAAGCTTCAGGCCGCCTGGGAGGGCCCGTACGTCGTCCACCAACAGCTCAACCCGGTCACGTACGTGGTCACGCTTGACCACGCTCGGGGTAGGCGAAAGGCCTTTTACGTCAACATGATGAAGGCTCATCACGAACGTGAACCTTTCGTCCTACCGGTCTGCAGCTTACCCGAAGACGGGGAGGAAGACACCCTCCTGGACTTGCTGGCCCAAGCCAAGGCCAATGGGTCCATCGAGGATGTGGAGGTAAGCACTTCGTTGACTGAACCCCAGCGGGTGCAGTTGCAAACCACACTGGAACCCTTCCAGGTCGTATTCTCCAACCGACCTGGGAGGACTGAGTTAGCAGTCCACGAGGTGGACACCGGGAATCACGCCCCACTACGGCGAACACCCTATCGAATCTCTGACCAGGTGCAGCAGATTATGCGCCAAGAGATCGATGAGATGTTACAGCTGGGGGTGATTCGACGGTCAAAGAGCGCGTGGGCATCACCTGTAGTTCTCGTGCCAAAGAAGGACCGGACCACACGGTTCTGCGTGGACTACAGGGGGCTCAACGCCATTACAGCCTCTGACGCGCACCCCATGCCGCGCATCGAGGAGCTGCTTGAGAAGTTAGCTGGCGCAAATTACCTAACAATAATGGATCTGAGTCGAGGATACTGGCAGATTCCCCTGAGCCCTGAGGCACAGGAGAAGTCCGCCTTTATCACACCCTTTGGACTGTACGAGTCCACGGTCATGCCCTTCGGCATGAAGAATGCCCCTGCCACTTTCCAGCGGATGGTCAACCTCCTGCTTCAGGGACTGGAGACGTACGCCGTGGCGTACTTGGATGACATTGCCATCTTCAGTTCCTCCTGGAAGGAACACCTGCAGCATCTCGAGGAGGTGCTCAGGCAAATTCACCAAGCAGGACTGACTATCAAGCCGGGAAAGTGTCAGATGGGCATGAGGGAGGTTCACTACCTGGGGCACCGGGTAGGCGGGAACACCCTGAAGCCAGAGCCTGACAAAGTGGGAGTGATCGTGAACTGGCCCACTCCCGTGACCAAGAAACAGGTGATGTCCTTCTTGGGCACTGCAGGGTACTATAGGCGCTTCGTAAAGCACTATAGTAGCCTGGCAAAACCTTTGACGGACCTCACCAGGAAGAAGCTACCTCACATTGTCAACTGGACAGATGGCTGAGGGGGCCTTCCAGGCGTTGAAAACTGCACTGTGCAACGCCCCTGTGTTGAAAGCAGTCGACAGCAGTCGACCGTTCTTGGTGCAGACCGACGCCAGCGAGTTTGGCCTTGGTGCTGTACTCAGCCAGGTTGACTCGGAGGACCAAGAGCACCCCGTGTTATACCTGAGCCGGAAACTTTTGCCGAGGGAAGTGGCCTACTCCACCATCGAGAAGGAGTGCCTGGCCATAGTCTGGGCCCTGCAGCGCTTGCAGCCCTACTTGTACAGTCACACCTTCACTGTGGTGACCGACCACAACCCTCTGCGCTGGCTAAATGCCATGTGTGGAACCAACGGCAGGTTGCTACGCTGGAACCTTGCCCTTCAGCAGTTTGACTTCACCATTGAACATAAAACGGTCAAAGAGCATGGGAATGCAGATGGACTCTCCCGCCAGGGTGAACCTTCTGAGGTGCCCATGGAGGCATACCGTGGGGTACTGCCTCCCTAGCGCACACCAAAAGGGGGAGGTGTCACGATATGGTATGAAATATCATATAAGTTTAGTTGCTCGTCAGCTCATGAGGTGGGCTAAACCCCCCCCTTCACTAGCTGACTCTACTTGTTTCTCTCTGGGCTACGGACTGTATGCTAGAAGGGGGTTTTATTGCCCTGGGGTCGTAAATTCCAGGCTCAGAGGAAAGTCCCTCACCCCTCCCACCTTCACTAGTCAGAACTGGTAAAGTGGCTCCAAAATTCATGAAAGATCCTTTGTTTGGTTTTGGTACGATATTATGCACCATGTTTAAGCTAGGAACATGAAAATATATATTCATAGTCTCACTCGGTGTATCTACACCTCCCATGAAACTTGGGTTTCTAACTCCGTCTGGTAAAGAAGTAGGGTTTTCTCTGTAAATATGTATCCCAGATAGGACATATTTGATCTCATTAGAATGCTCACGTTAACCCGAGATGATTGATGGGTTTGTTAGAACTATGACGTGTTTTGTAGTGAAGTTATAGAAATTAGAGAGAATAGTTTAAAGTTTAGGCAGAATGTAGAGAGAGGAGGGTCTGGATAAGCCAGCCTTTCTGTGATGTCACAGCCTTAATGTTTTAAGTGTCTGGCAGGCTCTGAGGAGTCACTTGCTGCTTGATTTCTTGTCTTGTCCTGGAAGAGCCCTGCTCACGTCCAAATGAGCTGGGACGTATGGGAAAAACTGCCCTAGCCTGGTTGCCTGTCATGCTTTGAACATGTAAGTGTTGCTTTTTCTCATTTATTCCCTTTATGTTATAATTACCCTTGTACATATTTGCAATTGTCTCATTTGTAACTTCTTTATAAAATATTTTTGATAAAGCACTGCCTAATTAATTTCAATGGAATATACTATTATATATTAGTTCGTTCATCCATGCTCTAAACTTACCCTGTCTTCTGAAGGGAAATACGCTACTGTTACTGTTGTGTTGGGTTAGCTTCGGACCCGCTTAATCGAAGCTGGTGGCAGCGAAAGTGCGCTGACTGTTGGATTATGCTGAAGCAACTGCGGGTTTGATAATTATTGTTCCTGCCTGAGTGGGAGTAGTTATCGCGTCGCTGCAGCGTGCCCAATAGCCAGTACATAGCAGGCAGCCTTCCTGGCGACTAATTACCCAGGGTGCAGTACCTAATCTGACCTGAGAGTAAGGGGGCGCCAGAGAGCTGCAAGGGTTAAGTGGAACTGTAAGCGGGATATACATAAATCCCTGCAGTTCGTGGTATATAGAAAAGCAGTGGGATATCTAGAATAAGCCCCTGCTGTAAACTAAGAGGTCAATAGCCTTGTGTGTGGTTTTTCATCACATCGTGGAGTGGAGGGATAACTAAGATAAGCCCCCCTGCACATGTGATAGCCGTCTGTTGGCCTGAAGTCACCTCAATCCGTGACGTAGGGGTGACGGTCACGGTGTGAATCCTGACCCATTGGTGACAGCGGTCAGGGGAATCGTGACAATGGGGATCCCCACATTATTTTTTTCCATTTAATTTATTATTTCTTTATTAACTTAATACATATACAGTAAGTAAAACACGCAGGGAACTAATTATATATCTCACTGATATCTATCTAGTGATCTACTCCATATCTATCATCTATTTACCCCATATCTATCTCTATCTTTGCACATCTTTAACACCTAAACATCTGTCATTTCTATTCTGCATTCTATTCTGGTATGTGTCACATGGATGGTGGACATGGATGTCACAGTTCATTTGCACGTGTGAGGTACGTATTATCATCCGTGCTGCCGGGAAAATATAGACATGTCTAAGTGTGGGTCACATGAAAACACGGAGGTGTGTGGAACACCTAAGATTTTAATATGTGTGCGCGTATGTACTTGTCTGTAGTACGTATGAAAACGAACATGAGAAGGGGGCCTAAGAAAGACAAAACCACTCTTTTACTTCCTTAATTATTCAGGTTTCTTAATCTGGTAGAATGACCGACAGCACGGTAGTTGTTCACTAATAAAAGTAAGCATCAAAAATGCAAATTACCTAATAATTGTGCACAACTTGTATATCTCTGATCACATTGCTTCCAAGCGTTTTGTTGAGATTATATCAGGAGCATTTTCTAACATATGGGCATTCAGGATCCATAGGCATACATATGTGGCATGAAAAGGAAAAATGTAGAGGGGTGAAAGTCATACCTAGTAGCAATTGCAATAAAGATTACTGCAGTGTTTTTTAATTCCGTGCTGGAGAAGTCTAACTAACATAAGTTCCTTGACCCTATATTATACACTACAAATGATCTCAATTCCTCCCAGCAGCTTTGGGCTTTCAGTCATAGAAGCATAGACAATGCAGCCTCAGTCACCACTTAGTGCATAGTGAGTGGCGGCTGAAACCATGCCCTGGCACTGACTGACAGCGCATACTGCTTTGGAGAAGGCTGTCAGTCAGTGTTGGGGTGTGTTTACAATATTTTGGCAAAACAAAAGCTGCTGGCTTTGTATGTTATCTGGTGATGGGAACTGTAAATGTGTGATTGGTGTGGATGTGGTGCAGAAGTGGAGTTTTTCCAAGAGAGGGCGGTGGGACTGTGGACGGTTCGAGGGGTGGAGACAGAGCTGGGGTGGAGCCTGGGCAGACTCTCAAGGGGGCCCGGAAAATTTTACCAGTATGGGTCCCTGAAATTCCTAGTGGCAGCCCTGACGGCATGGCTTGGAAGGGAAAGAGCACCTTTTGATTTTAGGAGCACAAAATCGGCAGGAATAGATAGCGGACGCCATGTCGTGTTTGCAGAGTACCTGATGTGCCTAAACAGTGAAACCTTCACACAAAAGTTACCCCATTTTGGAAAATACACCCCTAAAGGAACATAACTAGAGGTGTAGTGAGCACTTTGAAGCAACAGGTGCTTCACTGAATTTTATAATGTTGAGCTTTGTAAATGAAAAAATGCATTTTCCAGCAAAAATGGGAAACAGGAGAGAATGGACCATACAATTTCTTGAGAAATTTGTCCTGAGTACATCGATAACTTATATGTGGTGGAAAACTACCGTTTGGGTGCACGTCTCAGAAGGGAAGGCGCACCAATTGAATTCTGGAGCGCTATTTTGGCTGGAATAGATTGCGGATGCAATGTCACATTTGAAGAGCCCCTGATGTGCCAAAACAGCAAAAAAAACCATAAGTAACCTCATTTTGGAAACTACGCCTCTTGAGGAATTCATCTATCGGTGTAGCGAGCATTTTTAACCCTCAACCGATTCACATAATTGTATAACATTGGGCTCAGTCAATGAAAAATTACAATTGTTTCCACTCACTAAACTGTTACTTTGGCTTCAAGTTTTCAATTTTGAAAAGGGATAATAGGAGAAAATGGAACACAATTTCTCCTGAGTATGGCAACAGAGAAACTCTGGTGTAAACGCTCAGCGCAGGATAAATGTGCACCAAGCCTAAGGCACCTTTCCCATGTCCGTGTCTCCGTTACATGTATGACAGTTTTCACACGTATCGGAGACACCTACACCCGTTCAAATGAATGGGTCTGTGCACATGTCAGTGTGTTTCCACAGACTGTGTGTCCATGGGCAAAACACGCTGACATGCCCGTTTTATACCATCAACATGGACTGCAAAACGTCGTGCACGCGGAGAACACACATTGATGTCCTCCGTGTGACACGCATAGGCATCGGGAATAAAGCGCTACTGTAAGCGCTGTTTCCCGGCGGCTGGTGCTGAAGCCGGCTCTCATCATTTTCCCCTGCTCTGCCAGCGAGCAGAGGAGAATGATGAGCATTATATTAAAGTCCGAACAATAGCATGTGGTGGCTTTTGGGACTCTTAAGGTACCTCCACACTTAACGATATCGTTGCTTTTTGTGACGTAGCAACGATATCGTTAAGGAAATCGTTCTGTGTGACAGCGACCAACGATCAGGCCCCTGCTGGGAGATCGTTGGTCGCTGAGGAAAGTCCAGAACTTTATTTCGTCGCTGGACTCCCTGCAGACATCGCTGATTCGGCGTGTGTGACACCGATCCAGCGATGTCTTCACTGGTAACCAGGGTAAACTTCGGGTTACTAAGCGCAGGGCCGCGCTTAGTAACCCGATGTTTACCCTGGTTACCAGCGTAAAAGTAAAAAAAAACAAACACTACATACTTACCTACCGCTGTCTGTCCCCGGCGCTCTGCTTCTCTGCACTCCTCCTGCACTGACTGTGAGCACAGCGGCCGGAAAGCAGAGCGGTGACGTCACCGCTCTGCTTTCCGGCCACTGTGCTCACAGTCAGTGCAGGAGGAGTGCAGAGAAGCAGAGCGCCGGGGACAGACAGCGGTAGGTAAGTATGTAGTGTTTGTTTTTTTTACTTTTACGCTGGTAACCAGGGTAAACATCGGGTTACTAAGCGCGGCCCTGCGCTTAGTAACCCGATGTTTACCCTGGTTACCCGGGGACCTTGGGATCGTTGGTCGCTGGAGAGCTGTCTGTGTGACAGCTCTCCAGCGACCAAACAGCGACGCTGCAGCGATCGACATCGTTGTCGGTATCGCTGCGTCGCTGAGTGTGAAGGTACCTTTACTCCCATCATCCGACACCTGCTGCCACTAATAATAGTGACAGTAGGTGCGGATGATCGGGGTATTCCACAGCTGTCATCTGCGATTGTTCGGAAATAAATGAATGAAAAACCTGATGTGGGTTCTCCCCTATTTTATTGAACCAACCAGACAAAACTCACAGCTGGGGGCTGCAACCCCCAGCTGTCAGCTTCTGCAAGGTTGCTTATCCAGAATAGAGGGGTCCCCATGCTGTTTTTTTAATTATTTAAATAAATAATTTTAAAAAGGCATGGGGTCCCCCCATTTTTGACAATTCTCAGGCTGGTAAGGGGCCATTGATATAGGCCCCCAGCCTAAAAACAGCAGCCTGCAGCTGCCCAGAAAAGGCGCATCTATTAGATGTGCCTTTTACTGGTGCTTTGCCTGGCTCTTCCTACATGCCCTGTAGCGGTTGCAAGTGGGGTCATATTTGTGGGGTTGATGTCACCTTTCAGGTGACATCAATCCCACGGCTTAGTAATTGAGAGGTGTCTATAAGACACCTATCCATTACTAATCCTATAGTTGTAATGTTAAATAAAGACACGGCCAGAATAAAGTCCTTTCTTTGAAAAAATGACACAGACTCCTTTTAGTGTTCTAAATTAAACCATACTGCAACATCTAACTCCCCGACGCCCTCGATCTCCTGTAATAAAAGTATAATAATAAACCAACAATATACCATACCTGTCCATCGTTGTTTCCGACGCTGTAATCCATGTCTGGGGGCTAAATAGTTTTCAACCATGACGGTGCACCATCAATCACCAGCGGTGACATCATCGAGGTCGGGCTGAACTGAGATGACCTCTGGACCGTGGGAAAATGCAGTGATGATGTCACCACTGGTGAAATAAAAGTAGATAAAGAGAACCAAATAAGTAAAAAATATTATTTTGGCACTTTCAGTCAATAGGATCACATTCAAATGTCAGTGACCTGTTTTATGTAAATTTCTGGCGACCTCAGAAGAACAGTTGTTGATGTCCATCAAGTTAAAAAAGGTTACAAAACCATCTCTAAAAAGCTTGGGCTCCACTAATCCACAGGTGAATTTCCTCATTTTGTACATAATCTAAGACCAATATTACCCTACCCAGGAGTGGTCGACCAATAAGCATCATGTCAAGAGGATAGCATATAATATGTAGCAATAAGACAGAAAGGAGATGTTGGCAGAAAAAATATACACTTTATTTGACAATTACATAAAATACACACGTGATAAAAATGGGTGATCACCAAAAACCAATACCTGAGTGACAGATGCATGAAAAGTTATAGAATGTGACAAAGTTGTAAGTCCCAATGGAGGAAAGTGCAGCAAAAATATCTGGATAAAAAATGTGTAATGGACATGGTCTATAACATGAATATAACTATCACTATGGATATACAGTTCCGTGTCCAAAAAAAAAGTACACTATAATTAACAGTAAGTTATATCCCTAATATTAGACACCCATATGGAGCTAAATAGCAGTCACCAGGACTGAGGGCTCTATTTTTTTGTCCTGGTGACTGCTATTTGACTCCATATGGGTAAGAGTGCATACTGTTAATTATAGCGTACGGGGGTATTGCTACATATTAATTCTTTGGAGCGGCATTAATATCCACCCCATTTTTTGGGCCTTAAGGTGGACCTTTTGCAAAAATGTACCTAGTGAATCTGTTGCTATTCATGGCATATAATAGTCTGCAAGGTCATAAATGAACCCAAGGTAACCTCTAAGCAACTAAAGGCCTCTCTAACATTAGCTAATATTAATGCTCAGGAAAAAACTGAACAACAATTATGTGCATGGCAGGGCTGCAAGGAGAAATCTACTACCCTCCAAAAAGAACATTGCTGTACATCTGCAGTTTGCTAAAGATCATCTCAATAAGCCAGATTATAATATTTTGTGAATAGATAAGACCAAAATAGAGAATTTTATAGTAATTGAGAAGTGTGATGTTTGGAGAATGTAAAATACTGCATTATAACATAAAATCTCATACCATCTGTGAAACACGGTGGTAGCATTATAATGGTTTCAACCTGATTTGCTGCATCTTGGCCATGACAGCTTGTTATCATTGATAGAAGAATTAATTCTGAAGCAAAATGTCAGGACATCTGTCCATGAGCAGAATCTCAAAAGAAAGTGGGTCAGTGAGTGAAAGTCCACATGGTCTCTTTCACATCTTCTGACCCTGTGATATCTCAGGGCAGAGGGCACGATAACATCACTACAGTGCACTTTCTGTGCTGAGTCGTGCAGAGGATCAGAAGATGCCGAGGAGACCGAACTGCAGCCAGCAAGGAACGAAGAGAGGTATTTCATTATTGTTATGTATGGAGCATTATATGAGGTTCTGTATGGAGTATTATATGGGGTCCATTATTCTGTATAGAGCATTATATGGAGCCCATTATTCTGTATGGAGCATTATATGGGACCAATTCTGTATGGAGTATTATATGGTGCCCATTATTCTGTATAGAGCTTTATATGGAGCCCATTATCCTGTATAGAGTATTATATGGGCCCCATTCCGTATGGAGCATTATATGGAGCCCATTTTTCTGTTTGGAGCATTATATGTGGCCCATTCTGTATGAAGCATTGTTTGAGGCCCATTGTTCTGTATGGAGCATTATATGGAGCCCATAATTCATTATGGAGCATTATATGAGGCCCATTACTCTGTATGGCACATTATATGGAGCCCATAATTCTCTATGGAGCATTATATGGGGCCCATTATTCTGTATGGAGCATTGTATGGGGCCCATTCTGTATGGAGCATTATATGGGGTCCATTATTCTGTATGGAGCATTATATGGGCCCATTCTGCATGGAGCATTATATGAGGCCCATTACTCTGTATGGAGCATTATATGGAGCCCATAATTCTGTATGGAGCATTGTATGGGGCCCATTCTGTATGGAGCATTATATGGGGCCCATTATTCTGTATGGAGCATTATATGGGCCCATTCTGTGTGGAGCATTATATGGGCCCATTATTCTGTATGGAGCATTATATGGGGCCCATTATTCTGTACAGAGCATTATGTGGGGCCCACTATTCTGTACGGAGCATTATATGGGGCCCATTATTCTCTATGGAGCATTGTATGGGCCCATTCTGTATGGAGCATTATATAGGCAGTGGTCCCCAACTCCAGGCCTCGAAGGCCGCCAACAGTGCAGGTTATCAGGATTTCCTTAGTATTGCACAGGGGTTAGAATCATCACCTGTGCAGATGATCACATTACCACTGATGCAATACTAAAGAAATCCTGAAAACCTGCACTGTTGGCGGCCCTCGAGGCCTGGAGTTGGGGACCCCTGATATAGGGCTGATTATTCTGTTTGGAGCGTTACATGGGGTCCATTATTCTGTATGGTGCATTATATGGGGCTCATTCTGTATGGTGCATTATATGGGGCTCATTCTGTATGGAGCATTATATGGGTTCCATTCTGTATGGAGCATTATAGGAGGCCCATTATTCTGTATAGAGCATTATAAGGAGCCCATTATTCTGTATGGCGTGTTATATTGGGGCCTAGTATACTGCAGGGAGCATTACATGGGGTCAATTATTCTGCATGGAGCATGATAAGGGGCTCATACTGTATGGAGCAATATATGGGGCTCATTATTCTGAATCTAGCAATATATGGGGCACATAATACTGTATGAAGGACCATGTAGTTCCTATACTACTATATGGAGGATTATGTTGTGTCCATACTACTGTATGGAGGACTATACTCTCCGCTCTAAAATGACTGCAGACTCTTGAGTCCCCCAGTGCACGCACGGTTTCTTAGTTATTGTAGAATTTACAGTAGATGTCACTCATTTCAAGAAGTGAAATCTTTGGCATTGTACTATACCTATATTTCTCTGCCGTAACTGTGCATCTTTTGCCCAAGGCCCACAAAAACCTAGATCCAGCCCTGTCTTGCAGAAACAGAGCCAAGAAAGTCAGCACTGCTAATAGGATGGTGAAGCCGTTCTAACAACCGCAGGTGTATGTGTCACCAGACGCAGCGATCGTTTGATCCCAGTCTGTCGCGGTATCCCAGTGTCATTATTCCTTTAGGATAACCATTCCGCCTGAACTTAATTTGGTTCAGATAACTTGAGCTTCATAGTTTAAATTTACGGACAGTTCTCTCTATTTAAAGGGACTCTGTCAGCATAGAATGACTGTTCAGACCAAGTACAGGGTCTTGGTGTAGTTTTGGTATGCCCAAACAGTTCATTGCACCTTCCCTTTATCTTTGCCCTTCTCTGGATCCATAAAGCCAGAGCTGTCAATCAAAGAAGAGGGAGGGTGGAGACAGAAGGAAAACAAGCAGGTAAAGCTACTTTCACACTAGCGTTTTTTGCAATACGTTGAAAGGCGTCGTTTATGGGAAAAAACGCATCCAGCAAAGTTGTTTGCAGGATGCGTTTTTGCCCCATAGATTAACATTAGCGACGCATTGCCACACGTCGCAACCATCGTGCGACGGTTGCGCCGTGTTGTGGCGGACCGTCGGGAGCAAAAAACGCTACATGTAACGTTTTTTGCCGCCGACGGACCGCTTTTTCCGACCGCGCATGCGCGGCCGGAACTCCTCCCCCACCTCCCCGCACCTCACAATGGGGCAGCGGATGCGATGAAAATCTGCATCCGCTGCACCCGTTGTGCGGCGCAAACAACGCTAGCGTCGGTAACCCCGGCCCGACGCACTGCGACGGGCCGAGCCCGACGCTAATGTGAAAGTAGCCTGAGAAGATGCACTGAACTGTATGGAGGATGCACTGATCACCTGGGCAGCGCTCATAGCAATCTGGCAACGACAACCACAGCGGTCTGCTGCAGACCAGGGTTGTCATGCCAACCCATCAGCGACCCGCGGTCATGTGACATGGGCGCCGATGGACGGGATTAGTGACGCGCTTCTGGTGCAATCATGTTAAATGCCACTGTCAGAGATTGACAGCGGCATTTTACCGTTATCAGACACGGGTGGATCGCGATATCAGCTGACTTTTGCTGGAAAAGTTGCAGACTCATCACCGAAGCCCGCCCGCAGCAAACGGGGAGGCGACCATAGACGTAACTATACGTCTAAGGTTGGAACAGGGCTGTGGAGTTGGTAAGCCACAGTTTCGACTCCGACTCCTGGATTTTATCAGGTTCCGACTCCGGCTCCGACTCCTTCATAAATGGCCAATTCGTAACAATAAATTTACTGTTGTCAAATATTATCAACGTGCTTATTCAGTTTCTCACCATCTATGGGGACCATCACATCATATAAGTAATCAGACCACTTAGAGCAAAAACTATATTTATTAGAATACAATTAGAATATAGCAAATAACTTTTATAAACTTTTCTAAACTCTTGTAAGTAAATATGCAATAAACACTGTTATGCAGTTAATAAGAAGAAATCTATAAATTTTTAACTGAGCATGCTCAGAATTTTTAAGGATCCAATTAGGCTACTTTCACACATCAGTTTTTTGCCGACAGGCTGAATGCGGTGAATTTAAAAAAAAACGGATCCGGCAAAAGTTGCCACCGGATCCGTTTTTTTTCTCATAGACTTGTATTAGCGACAGATTGCAATGGATGACCTCACGTTTCATCCGTTTTTCGCTGGATACGTCGAAAATTGGTTTTCTGGCGGCCGGAGAAAACGGACATAGTAAAGTTTTTTATGTCCATCTTAAAAAAACGACAGACAGTTCTGGCAGCGTCCGGCGTTTGCTATAATGGAAGTCTATGCGCCGGATCCGTAAAATGACTGAATCCGGCAACCGATTCAATTTTTTTTACATTGAGCATGCCCTGTAGCAGTATTTTCCATTCTGGTCTCTCTCCAGAACCGTACCCTTAGGATCCATCCGGCTAGTCGGATCCGGTGAAAAAAGGGATTCGTTGCATCAGTTTTTCACAATCTGCGACGGTTTTTTTCAATAATCGACGGATTGTGACTGATGGCAAAAAACTGATGTGTGAAAGCAGCCTTAGATTACTGGGTGCAGCCTAAAAAATAATCATAGAAAACTCCTTTAACCCCTTTCTGTCATTGGACGTACTATTCCGTCCATGTGGGGTGGGCCCTAATTCCCAAGGACGGAATAGTACGTCCAGCGCGATCGGCCGCGCTCACGGGGGAAGCGCGGCCGGGTGTCAGCTGACTATCGCAGCTGACATCCGGCACTATGTGCCAGGAGCGGTCACGGACCGCCCCCGGCACATTAACCCCTGGCACACCGCGATCAAACATGATCGCGGTGTTCTGGCGGTATAGGGAAACATCGCGCAGGGAGGGGGCTTCCTGTGGGCTTCCCTAAGACCCCCGGAGCAACGCGATGTAATCACGTTGCTCCGAGGGTCTCTTACCTCCTCCTCCCTGCAGCAGGCCCGGATCCAAGATGGCCGCGGCATCCGGGCCCTGCAGGGAGGTGGCTTCACTGCGCCTGCTCAGAGCAGGTGCTGGAAAGCTTGGAGAAGTGCACGTCAGATCACTGATCTGACACAGTGCACAGCAAAGTGTCAGATCAGCGATCTTACACTATAACATGATGCCCCCCCTGGGGCAATGTTATATTGTAAAAAAAAAATATTCACATGTGTAAAAAAAATTCAAAAAAAATAATATATATATATTGTTCCTATAAATACATTTCTTTATCTAAATAAAAAAAACAATAAAAGTACACATATTTAGTATCGCCGCGTCCGTAACGACCCGACCTATAAAACTATATCACTAGTTAACCCTTCAGTGAACACCGTAAAAAAAAAAAAAAAACGAGGCAAAAAACGCTTTATTCTCATTCCGCCAAACAAAAAGTGGAATAACACGCGATCAAAAAGACTGATATAAATAACCATGGTACCGCTGAAAACGTTATCTTGTCCCGCAAAAAACAAGCCGCCATACAGCATCATCTGCGAAAATCTAAAAAAGTTATAGTCCTCAGAATAAACCGATGCAAAAATAATTATTTTTTCTATAAAATAGTTTTTATCATATAAAAGCACCAAAACATAAAAAAATTATATAAATGAGGTATCGCTGTAGTCGTACTGACCTGAAGAATAAAACTGCTTTATCAATTTTACCAAAGGCGGAACGGTATAAACGCCTCCCCCAAAAGAAATTCATGAATAGCTGGTTTTTTGTCATTCTGCCTCACAAAAATCGGAAAAAAAAGCGATCAAAAAATGTCATGTACCCGAAAATGTTACCAATAAAAACGTCAACTCGTCCCGCAAAAAACAAGACCTGACATGACTCTGTGGACCCAAATATGGAAAAATTATAGCTCTCAAAATGTGGTAATGCAAAAAATATTTTTTGCAATAAAAAGCGTCTTTCAGTGTGTGACGACTGCCAATCATAAAAATCCGCTAAAAAACCCGCTATAAAAGTAAATCAAACCCCCCTTCATCACCCCCTTAGTTAGGGAAAAATTAAAAAAATGTATTTATTTCCATTTTCCCATTAGGGTTAGGGTTAGAGTTAGACATACTGATAGGGGATTTAGATTGTGAGCCCCATCGGGGACAGCGATGATAATGTGTGCAAACTGTAAAGCGCTGCGTAATATGTTAGCGCTATATAAAAATAAAGATTATTATTATTATATTATTATAGGGTTAGGGCTAGGGTTGGGGCTAGGGTTAAGGCTAGAGTTAGGGTTGGGGCTAAAGTTAGAGTTGGGGCTAAAGTTAGGGTTTGGATTACATTTACAGTTGGGAATAGGGTTGGGATTAGGGTTAGGGGTGTGTCAGGGTTAGGGGTGTGGTTAGGGTTACCATTAAGATTAGGGTTAGGGGTGGGTTTGGATTAGGGTTTATAATTGGGGGGTTTCCACTGTTTAGGCACATCAGGGGCTCCCCAAACGCGACATGGCGTCCGATCTCAATTCCAGCCAATTCTGCGTTGAAAAAGTAAAACAGTGCTCCTTCCCTTCCAAGCCCTCCCGTGCGCCCAAATAGGGGTTTACCCCCACATATGGGGTATCAGCGTACTCAGGACAAATTGGACAACAACTTTTAAGGTCCAATTTCAACTGTTACCCTTGGAAAAATACAAAACTGGGGGCTAAAAAATAAGTTTTGTGGAAAAAAAAAAGATTTTTTATTTGCACGGCTCTGCGTTATAACCTGTAGTGAAACACTTGGGGGTTCAAAGCTCTCACAACACATCTAGATGAGTATCTTAGGCGGTCTACTTTCCAAAATGGTGTCACTTGTGGGGGGTTTCTACTGTTTAGGTACATTGGGGGCTCTGCAAACGCAATGTGACACCTGCAGACTATTCCATCTTAAGGTACCGTCACATTTAGCGACGCTGTAGCGATCTAGACAACGATCCCGATCGCTGCAGCGTCGCTGTGTGGTCGCTGGAGAGCTGTCACACAGACAGCTCTCCAGCGACCAACTATGCGAAGTCCCCTGGTAACCAGGGTAAACATCGGGTTACCAAGCGCAGGGCCGCGCTTAGTAACCCGATGTTTACCCTGGTTACCAGTGCTAATGTAAAAAAAAAAAACACTACATACTTACATTCCGGTGTCTGTCCCCCGGCGCTATGCTTTCCTGCACTGACTGTGAGCGCAGCGGCCGGAAAGCACAGCGGTGACGTCACCGCTGTAATCTGCTTTACGGCTGGCCGGCGCTGACAGTGCAGGGAAGCAGAACGCCGAGGGACGCGACAGACACCGGAATGTAAGTATGAAGTGTTTGGGTTTTTTTACATTTACACTGGTAACCAGGGTAAACATCGGGTTACTAAGCGCGGCCCTGCGCTTAGTAACCCGATGTTTACCCTGGTTACCAGTGAAGACATCGCTGAATCGGCGTCACACACGCCGATTCAGCGATGTCTGCGGGAGATCCAGCGACAAAATAAAGTTCTGGACTTTCTGCTCCGACCAACGATGTCACAGCAGGATCCAGATCGCTGCTGCGTGTCAAACACAACGATATCGCTATCCGGGATGCTGCAACGTCACGGATCGCTAGCGATATCGTTGTGAAGTTGGTCAGTGAGACGGTACCTTAAGTCTGCATTCCAAATGGCGCTCCTTCTCTTCCGAGCCCTCCCATGCGCCCAAACGGTGGTTCCCCCCCACATATGAGGTACTAGCATACTCAGGACAAATTGGACAACAACTTTTGGGTCCAATTTCTCCTGTTACCCTTGGGAAAATACAAAACTGGGGGCTAAAAAAGAATTTTTGTTGGAAAAAAAAGAATGTTTATTTTCATGGCTCTGCGTTATAAACTTCTGTGAAGCACTTGTTGGGTCACAGTGCTCACTACACATCTAGATAAGTTCCTTAGGGGGTCTACTTTCCAAAATGGTGTCACTTGTGGGGGGTTTCAATGTTTAGGCACATCAGGGGCTCTCCAAACGCAACATGGCGTCTCATCTCAATTCCAGTCAATTTTGCATTGAAAAGTCTAACGGCGCTCCTTCGCTTCCGAGCTCTGCCATGCACCCAAACAGTGGTTTACCCCCACATATGGGGTATCGGTGTACTCAGGACAAATTGTACATCTTTTGGGGTCCATTTTCTCCTGTTACCCTTGGTAAAATAAAACAAATTGGAGCTGAAGTAAATTTTTTATGGAAAAAAGTTAAATGTTCATTTTTATTTAAACATTCCAAAAATTCCTGTGAAACACCTGAAGGGTTAATAAACTTCTTGAATGTGGTTTTGAGCACCTTGAGGGGTGCAGTTTTTAGAATGGTGTCACACTTGGGTATTTTCTATCATATAGACCCCTCAAAATGACTTCAAATGAGATGTGGTCCTGAAAAAAAATGGTGTTGTAAAAATGAGAAATTGCTGGTCAACTTTTAACCCCTTTCTGCCATCAGACGTACTATTGCGTCCATGGGGGGTGGGCCCTACTTCCCAAGGACGCAATAGTACGTCATATGCGATCGGCAGCGCTCACGGGGGGAGCGGCGCCGATCGCGGCCGGGTGTCAGCTGCCTATCGCAGCTGACATCCGGCACTATGTGCCAGGAGCGGTCACGGACCGCCCCCGGCACATTAACCCCCGGCACACCGCGATCAAAGATGATCGCGATGTGCCGGCGGTACAGGGAAGCACCGCGCAGGGAGGGGGCTCCCTGCGGGCTTCCCTGAGACCCCCGCAGCAACGCGATGTAATCGCGTTGCTGCGAGGGTCTTGCCGCCCTCCCTCCCTGCTCCAGGTCCCGGATCCAAGATGGCTGCGGATCCGGGTCCTGCAGGGAGGGAGGTGGCTTCACAGAGCCTGCTCAGAGCAGGCACTGTGAAGCCTGCACTGCTGCATGTCAGATCAGTGATCTGACAGAGTGCTGTGCAAACTGTCAGATCACTGATCTGTGATGTCCCCCCCTGGGACAAAGTAAAAAAGTTAAAAAAAAAATTTCCAAATGTGTAAAAAAAATTAAAAAAAAATATTCCTAAATAATGAAAAAAAAAAAAATATTATTCCCATAAATACATTTCTTCATCTAAATAAAAAAAAAAAAAATCAATAAAAGTACACATATTTAGTATCGCCGCGTCCGTATCGACTCGCCCTATAAAACTGGCACACTAGTTAACCCCTTCAGTAAACACCGTAAGAAAAAAAAAAAAAAAACGAGGCAAAAAACGACGCTTTATTATCATACCGCCGAACAAAAAGTGGAATAACACGTGATCAAAAAGACAGATATAAATAACCATGGTACCGCTGAAAGCGTCATCTTGTCCCGCAAAAAACGAGCCACCATACAGCATCATCAGCAAAAAAATGAAAAAGTTATAGTCCTGAGAATAAAGCGATGCCAAAATAATTATTTTTTCTATAAAATAGTTTTTATCGTATAAAAGCGTCAAAACATAAAAAAATGATATAAATGAGATGTCGCTGTAATCGTACTGACCCGAAGAATAAAACTGCTTTATCAATTTTACCAAACGCGGAACGGTATAAACGCCTCCCCCAAAAGAAATTCATGAATAGCTGGTTTTTGGTCATTCTGTCTCACAAAAATCGGAATAAAAAGCGATCAAAAAATGTCACGTGCCCGAAAATGTTACCAATAAAAACGTCAACTCGTCGCGCAAAAAACAAGACCTCACATGACTGTGTGGACCAAAATATGGAAAAATTATAGCTCTCAAAATGTGGTAACGCAAAAAATATTTTTTGCAATAAAAAGCGTCTTTCAGTGTGTGACGGCTGCCAATCATAAAAATCCGCTAAAAAACCCGCTATAAAAGTAAATCAAACCCCCCTTCATCACCCCCTTAGTTAGGGAAAAATAAAAAAATGTATTTATTTCCATTTTCCCATTAGGGCTAGGGTTAGGGCTAGGGTTAGGGCTAGTGTTAGGGTTAGGGCTAGGGTTAGGGCTAGGGTTAGGGCTAGGGTTAGGGCTAGGGTTAGGGCTAGGGCTAGGGTTAGGGTTAGGGCTAGGGTTAGGGCTAGGGTTAGGGCTAGGGTTAGGGCTAGGGCTAGGGTTAGGGTTGGGGCTAGGGTTAGGGCTAGGGTTAGGGCTAGGGTTAGGGCTACAGTTAGGGTTGGGGCTAAAGTTACAGTTAGGGTTTAGATTACATTTACAGTTGGGAATAGGGTTGGGATTAGGGTTAGGGGTGTGTCAGGGTTAGAGGTGTGGTTAGGGTTACCGTTGGAATTAGGGTTAGGGGAGTGTTTGGATTAGGGTTTCAGTTATAATTGGGGGGTTTCCACTGTTTAGGCACATCAGGGGCTCTCCAAAAGCGACATGGCGTCCGATCTCAATTCCAGCCAATTCTGCGTTGAAAAAGTAAAACAGTGCTTCTTTCCTTCCGAGCTCACCCGTGTGCCCAAACAGGGGTTTACCCCAACATATGGGGTATCAGCGTACTCAGGACAAATAGGACAACAACTGTTGGGGTCCAATTTCTCCTGTTACCCTTGGGAAAATACAAAACTGGGGGCTAAAAAATAATTTTTGTGGGAAAAAAAAGATTTTTTATTTTTACGGCTCTGCGTTATAAACTGTAGTGAAACACTTGGGGTTCAAAGTTCTCACAACACATCTAGATAAGTTCCCGGGGGGGTCTAGTTTCCAATATGGGGTCACTTGTGGGGGGTTTCTACTGTTTAGGTACATTAGGGGCTCTGCAAACGCAATGTGACGCCTGCAGACCATTCCATCTAAGTCTGCATTCAAATGGCACTCCTTCCCTTCCGAGCCCTCCCATGCGCCCAAACAGTGGTTTCCCCCCACATATGGGGTATCAGCGCACTCAGGACAAATTGGACAACACATTTTTGGGTCCAATTTCTCCTGTTACCCTCGGGAAAATACAAAACTGGGGGCTAAAAAATAATTTTTGTGGGAAAAAATTTTTGTTTTATTTTTACGGCTCTCCATTATAAACCTCTGTGAAGCCCTTGGTGGGTCAAAGCGCTCACCACACATCTAGATAAGTTCCTTAGGGGGTCTACTTTCCAAAATGGTGTCACTTGTGTGTGGTTTCTACTATTTAGGTACATTAGGGGCTCTGCAAACGCAACATGGCGTCTCATCTCAATTCCTGTCAATTTTGCATTGAAAAGTCAAACGGCGCTCCTTCCTTTCCGAGCTCTCCCATCCGCCCAAACAGTGGTTTACCCCCACATATGGGGTATCAGCGCACTCAGGACAAATTGTACAACAACTTTTGGGGTCCAATTTCTTCTCTTACCCTTGGAAAAATAAAAAATTGGGGGCGAAAAGATAATTTTTGTGAAAAAATATGATTTTTTTATTTTTACGGTTCTGCATTATAAACTTCTGTGAAGCACTGGGTGGGTCAAAGTGCTCACCACACCTCTAGATAAGTTCCTTAGGGGGTCTACTTTCCAAAATGGTGTCACTTGTGGGGGGTTTCAATGTTTAGGCACATCAGTGGCTTTCCAAACGCAACATGGCATCCCATCTCAATTCCTGTCAATTTTGCATTGAAAAGTCAAACAGCGCTCCTTCCCTTCCGAGCTCTCCCATCCGCCCAAACAGTGGTTTACCCCCACATATGGGATATCAGCTTACTCAGGACAAATTGTACAACAACTATTGGGGTCCAATTTCTTCTCTTACCCTTGGAAAAATAAAAAATTGGGGGCGAAAAGATAATTTTTGTGAAAAAATATGATTTTTTATTTTTACGGTTCTACATTATAAACTTCTGTGAAGCACTTGGTGGGTGAAAGAGCTCACCACACCTCTAGATAAGTTCTTTAGGGGGTCTACTTTCCAAAATGGTGTCACTTGTGGGGGGTTTCAATGTTTAGGCACATCAGGGGCTCTCCAAACGAAACATGGCGTCCCATCTCAATTCCAGTCAATTTTGCATTGAAAAGTCAAATGGTGCTCCTTCGCTTCCGAGCTGTGCCATGCGCCCAAACAGTGGTTTACCCCCACATGTGGGGTATTGGCGTACTCAGGACAAATTGTACAACAATGATTGCGGTCCATTTTCTCCTGTTACCCTTGGTAAAATAAAACAAATTGGAGCTGAATTAAATTTTTTGTGAAAAAAAGTTAAATGTTCATTTTTATTTAAACATTCAAAAAATTCCTGTGAAGCACCAGAAGGGTTAATAAACTTCTTGAATGTGGTTTTAAGCACCTTGAGGGGTGTAGTTTTTAGAATGGTGTCACACTTGGGTATTTTCTATCATATAGACCCCTCAAAATGACTTCAAATGAGATGTGGTCCCTAAAAAAAAATGGTGTTGTAGAAATGAGAAATTGCTGGTCAACTTTTCACCCTTATAACTCCCTAACAAAAAAAAAATTTTGGTTCCAAAATTGTGCTGATGTAAAGTAGACATGTGGGAAATGTTACTTATTAAGTATTTTGTGTGACATATCTCTGTGATTTAATTGCATAAAAATTCAAAGTTGGAAAATTGCGAAATTTTCATAATTTTCGCCAAATTTCCGTTTTTTTCACAAATAAACGCAGGTACTATCAAAGAATTTTTACCATTGTCATGAAGTACAATATGTCACGAGAAAACAATGTCAGATTCACTGGGATCCGTTGAAGCGTTCCAGAGTTATAACCTCATAAAGGGACAGTGGTCAATATTGTAAAAATTGGCCCGGTCATTAACGTGCAAACCACCCTTGGGGGTAAAGGGGTTAACCCTTATAACTCCCTAACAAAAAAAAATTTGGTTCCAAAATTGTGCTGATGTAAAGTAGACATGTGGGAAACGTTACTTATTAAGTATTTTGTGTGACATATCTCTGTGATTTAATTGCATAAAAATTCAAAGTTGGAAAATTGCGAAATTTTCAAAATTTTCGCGAAATTTCTGTTTTTGTCACAAATAAACGCAGGTAATATCAAAGAAATTTTACCACTATCATGAAGTACAATATGTCACGAGAAAACAATGTCAGAATCACCAGGATCCATTGAAGCGTTCCAGAGTTATAACCTCATAAAGGGACAGTGGTCAGAATTGTAAAAAATGGCCCGGTCATTAACGTGCAAACCACCCTTGGGGGTAAAGGGGTTAAGTGTGTATTCACATGGAGTTTTCTAGATGGAGTTTGGATCGGATCCACTTCAAAATTCTCGTAAAAATAAGGTTTTCTTGGGGGAACTGTAGGGCTGGTAATTATGGGGATTTGGTCATTTACCACTGACTCACTGGTGGTTGAAGGGTTAATAACCGAGTGATCGCTCCGTGTGTGCGGACTGCACGGACAGCTCCACTGACGCCGCTGCACACACGGCTCCGCTACATGACTCCACAGACACCGTCCCACTGCACGCACGGTGCCGGTATATTCCTCCAGAACAAAGACCCTCACACACCCCGCGCCACTGACTGCACACACAGCTCTGCCACATGACAGCACTTGTCATGTTCCGAGCGCTGCCCACCCTAGTGACCGACCACCTGACTTCACATCATCAAATGTCGTCCCCTGTATTGTCTATGGGGCCATGATGCTGGGGGGAGTGGTGGCCATTTTCTTGTGGCTCATAGTATGTCCATAGGAGGCTCCCAGAATCCCCTGTGCTTCCTGCTGTCCACATCCAGTTTGAGGGGAGATATTTTTTTGTTCTGTGGATTCATTACCTTGCAGGATACAAGGTAAGAAAGGAGAATAAGGGGGGACACATCTTTATTATATGGATTCCCAGCAGGCTGCAGCCCATAGGGAAGAAGGGACTCAGTGCTGCCCAGAAGTTAAAGGTCTGGCATAGTGGATTACAGGTGGGAGGCCCCCTATACAGGATTACAGGTGGGAGACCCCCTATACAGGATTACAGGTGGGAGGCCCCCTATACAGGATTACAGGTGGGAGGCCCCCTATACAGGATTGCAGGTGGGAGGCCCCCTATACAGGATTGCAGGTGGGAGGCCCCCTATACAGGATTACAGGTGGGAGGCCCCCTATACAGGATTACAGGTGGGAGGCCCCCTATACAGGATTACAGGTGGGAGGCCCCCTGTACAGGATTGCAGGTGGGAGGCCCCCTGTACAGGATTGCAGGTGGGAGGCCCCCTGTACAGGATTGCAGGTGGGAGGCCCCCTGTACAGGATTGCAGGTGGGAGGCCCCCTGTACAGGATTGCAGGTGGGAGGCCCCCTGTACAGGATTGCAGGTGGGAGGCCCCCTGTACAGGATTGCAGGTGGGAGGCCCCCTGTACAGGATTGCAGGTGGGAGGCCCCCTGTACAGGATTGCAGGTGGGAGGCCCCCTGTACAGGATTGCAGGTGGGAGGCCCCCTGTACAGGATTGCAGGTGGGAGGCCCCCTGTACAGGATTGCAGGTGGGAGGCCCCCTGTACAGGATTGCAGGTGGGAGGCCCCCTATACAGGATTACAGGTGGGAGGCCCCCTATACAGGATTGCAGGTGGGAGGCCCCCTATACAGGATTGCAGGTGGGAGGCCCCCTATACAGGATTGCAGGTGGGAGGCCCCCTATACAGGATTGCAGGTGGGAGGCCCCCTATACAGGATTGCAGGTGGGAGGCCCCCTATACAGGATTGCAGGTGGGAGGCCCCCTATACAGGATTGCAGGTGGGAGGCCCCCTATACAGGATTGCAGGTGGGAGGCCCCCTATACAGGATTGCAGGTGGGAGGCCCCCTATACAGGATTGCAGGTGGGAGGCCCCCTATACAGGATTGCAGGTGGGAGGCCCCCTTTACAGGATTACAGGTGGGAGGCCCCCTATACAGGATTGCAGGTGGGAGGCCCCCTATACAGGATTGCAGGTGGGAGGCCCCCTATACAGGATTGCAGGTGGGAGGCCCCCTATACAGGATTGCAGGTGGGAGGCCCCCTATACAGGATTGCAGGTGGGAGGCCCCCTATACAGGATTGCAGGTGGGAGGCCCCCTATACAGGATTGCAGGTGGGAGGCCCCCTATACAGGATTGCAGGTGGGAGGCCCCCTATACAGGATTGCAGGTGGGAGGCCCCCTATACAGGATTGCAGGTGGGAGGCCCCCTATACAGGATTGCAGGTGGGAGGCCCCCTATACAGGATTGCAGGTGGGAGGCCCCCTTTACAGGATTGCAGGTGGGAGGCCCCCTATACAGGATTACAGGTGGGAGGCCCCCTATACAGGATTACAGGTGGGAGGCCCCCTATACAGGATTGCAGGTGGGAGGCCCCCTATACAGGATTACAGGTGGGAGGCTCCCTATACAGGATTACAGGTGGGAGGCCCCCTATACAGACAAGCCAGTGTTTGGGGCTGATTACAGGGTGGCCGTCTGCAATGCCCCCAATACCCTGCCTCTGCTGCGGATTAGAGCCCAGTGCTGCCCAGAAGTTAAAGGTCTGGCATAGTGGATTACAGGTGGGAGGCCCTCTATACAGGATTACAGGTGGGAGGCCCCCTATACAGGATTGCAGGTGGGAGGCCCCCTATACAGGATTACAGGTGGGAAGCCCCCTATACAGGATTGCAGGTGGGAGGCCCCCTATACAGGATTGCAGGTGGGAGGCCCCCTATACAGGATTGCAGGTGGGAGGCCCCCAATACAGGATTGCAGGTGGGAGGCCCCCTATACAGGATTACAGGTGGGAGGCCCCCTATACAGGATTACAGGTGGGAGGCCCCCTATACAGGATTGCAGGTGGGAGGCCCCCTATACAGGATTACAGGTGGGAGGCTCCCTATACAGGATTACAGGTGGGAGGCCCCCTATACAGACAAGCCAGTGTTTGGGGCTGATTACAGGGTGGCCGTCTGCAATGCCCCCAATACCCTGCCTCTGCTGCGGATTAGAGCCCAGTGCTGCCCAGAAGTTAAAGGTCTGGCATAGTGGATTACAGGTGGGAGGCCCTCTATACAGGATTACAGGTGGGAGGCCCCCTATACAGGATTGCAGGTGGGAGGCCCCCTATACAGGATTGCAGGTGGGAGGCCCCCTATACAGGATTACAGGTGGGAAGCCCCCTATACAGGATTGCAGGTGGGAGGCCCCCTATACAGGATTGCAGGTGGGAGGCCCCCTATACAGGATTGCAGGTGGGAGAGGTCCCCAATACAGGATTGCAGGTGGGAGGCCCCCTATACAGGATTACAGGTGGGAGGCCCCCTATACAGGATTACAGGTGGGAGGCCCCCTATACAGGATTGCAGGTGGGAGGCCCCCTATACAGGATTGCAGGTGGGAGGCCCCCTATACAGGATTACAGGTGGGAGGCTCCCTATACAGGATTACAGGTGGGAGGCCCCCTATACAGACAAGCCAGTGTTTGGGGCTGATTACAGGGTGGCCGTCTGCAATGCCCCCAATACCCTGCCTCTGCTGCGGATTAGAGCCCAGTGCTGCCCAGAATTTAAAGGTCTGGCGTAGTGGATTACAGGTGGGAGGCCCCCTATACAGGATTACAGGTGGGAGGCCCCCTATACAGGATTGCAGGTGGGAGGCCCCCTATACAGGATTGCAGGTGGGAGGCCCCCTATACAGGATTGCAGGTGGGAGGCCCCCTATACAGGATTGCAGGTGGGAGACCCCCTATACAGGATTGCAGGTGGGAGGCCCCCTATACAGGATTGCAGGTGGGAGGCCCCCTATACAGGATTGCAGGTGGGAGGCCCCCTATACAGGATTGCAGGTGGGAGGCCCCCTATACAGGATTGCAGGTGGGAGGCCCCCTATACAGGATTACAGGTGGGAGGCCCCCTATACAGGATTACAGGTGGGAGGCCCCCTATACAGGATTGCAGGTGGGAGGCCCCCTATACAGGATTACAGGTGGGAAACCCCCTATACAGGATTACAGGTGGGAGACCTCCCTATACAGGATTACAGGTGGGAGGCCCCCTATACAGGATTACAAGTGGGAGGCCCCCTGTACAGGATTACAGGTGGGAGGCCCCCTATACAGATAAGTCAGTGTTTGGGGCTGATTACAGGGTGGCCGTCTGCAATGCCCCCAATACCCTGCCTCTGCTGCGGATTAGAGCCCACTCCCTCTGTCTCTCTGGCGACCCAGTTACTAGCCGTGATCACTCACCGGTGACCCAGATTGTGCATGTAGCAGGGCATCTGGACACTAAAAAGGTTGACAGAGGGATTTACAGTTGCCATAAAACCTCTGTGGGCTCAAGAATGAATGTCCTATAACCTGGAGGTTTAGGGGCTCCCTACAGTATTTTGGGGGGTTATCAGAAGTGTTCTCCAGGGTTTTCTGTGTCATCTTTAGGGGTTAATGATATTGTATTTTGGTGAAATCTCCGGTGGCCTAGGTGTCTCATTCATTGTGTTATCCCCGGTGCATTAGGGGTTAGGTTCATCTCTGGTGTCCACTGGTCACTCCTCTCCCACCCTTGATCGAGGTAGCAGTCATTTTCAGTCTTTCTCTTCAGGCAGTGACACAGAGATCGGTAAGTGGGTAATTGTCAGTGCTCAGACCGGATTCTGTAGTTGTCAGAGTCCTTCGTTATAATCACTAAGTCTGGGATAAACAACTCTTGTATGTGCTGTCTTCTGCATCTCGGACCAGTAATGGATGTCCCAATCTCTGCACATACAATATATTGAATAATTCTCCATGCTGGGACATGTAGTTGTCAATGCAGGTGTGGGACAGGGCAGTGAGCAGATCTTATTGGATAAATGTTAATTTAGGCTCTGCTGTCTGTGGAAGTTACAAGTCCCCTTTGCCATATAAGAAGACCTCAGAATTATAAATGGCCTGCAGGGGGGAGCAGATATAGAATTTGTATTGGGATCTAGAAGCTTCAAGTTACACACATGACACCTGGTGAATTTTCTAATACAGTGTCGCCAAGAACAAGTAATGGATGAATTTGAGGATGAGATGACTAACAAGATTCTGCACCTCACGCTAGAAATGATCTGCTTGCTGATTGGTGAGGTGAGGCGTTCTGGGAACCCTATTTTTACCTATCGCATGACATTTCTAATATATGTAGTGATAATGGGTCTCTCCATATGTAGGACTGCAACGTAGTGAAGAAGACATCTGGTGAGTTCGTGACCCCCATAATGAGGAAGTCCAAGAGCCACATAAAGGAGGCTTCATCTGACTTGCCATTACATAAGAAAAGCAATGAGCAGAAAATCCTGGACCTCACCAACAAGATCACTGAGCTGCTGACTGGAGAGGTGAGTGCTGCTGGGAATACTGGGATATTATACAGTAACACAAGAGTTAATGTGTCCGGATGATGACTGTATCATTGTGTGTCAGGTTCTTGTAAGGTGTCAGGATGTCACTGTCCATTTCTCCATGGAGGAGTGGGGGTACATAGAAGGACACAAGGACCTGTACAAAAACATCATAATGGAGACTCCCCACCAGCCCCGAACATCACCGGGTAAGAGTAAATCAATCTCTGTTTTGAAGAGATGCATTAAAAAATGTACGCTGGGCGTTATAGCTTGGTTTGTAGGACAATGGAGTCCTTCATGTCCATCTTCCAGAAAACACAACACCTTTCTTATATTTTTCACTGTATAACTTAGAGAAAACACAGCCACAGGCGGCTGCAAGTGTTATATTTCTATGTCTACAAATAAAAATAAAACGTGTTTTTTTTCTTAGATATTTCTGGGAATAAAAAGTCTTCTAAAGGACTTCATGACTTCATCTCTTCTTCACAATCCATAAAGAAGCAGGTCAAATCATTAAAACCAAACCAGAAGAGTAAAACGATTTTACTTGAGGAAGGACATTCTTCTGATTCTGATCATATACGATCAAGTGGTCAAGAACATCTTAGTAACAATTATATATTCAATGATGATGAAGAACTATGTCCACCTTCTCTCATGAAAAAAGAACAAGTATCACGTTTCATAGATAACAGTCTTCATATATCCACACATGATACACAGAACCTATCTAGTATGGAGGAATCCATTTCAAGTCAAGAAGAAAGCCTCTCAGATGTTTATATTCTTACCTCTGGTTATCCATCTATCCATATCAAGGAAGAATCATCATCGGATGAAGAAAATCTTATTTACATACCTACAGATGATGTACAATATCCATCTAGCCACATGAAGGAGGAGCTAGTCTCATGGGAAGAAGCAGAGCAATTCAACAACGGCTTATATACTCCAACAGACATAGCACAACCTTATCTATCTACTCGAATAAGCATGGAATCAATCTCATTTGACGAGTTGGCCTATAACATCGGCTACAACCAGTTTCCCAAATATCAAAGAGCTCCTATGAGTCAGAAACTGTACGAATGTTCTGAATGTGATGAGTATTTCCTAAGCAGTTCTCAGCTACTTATCCATCAGAGGTTACACTCCAGACAGAAGTCCTACAGCTCTGCTGAAAAGGGCAACATAGTCCTTCAGGGGAAAATTCACTGCAATGAGCGACCATTCCAGTGCTCAGAATGTGGCAAGCAATTCCTTGAAAAAGGGAAGTTAGTCCGTCATATAAAGTCTCACACTGGGGAGAAGCCATATGCATGTTCACAATGTGATAAAAGATTCCTTGAGAATTGGAAGTTAATTCGACACCAAAAAACACACATGGGAGAGAAGGCATACTGCTGTTTTGAATGTGGAAAACAATTCTCAGAGAAGGTTACATTTTTCAACCATCAAAGAATTCACACAGGACAGAACACATTTATGTGCTCAGAGTGTGGAATAGATTTTATGGATAGGTCATCACTTCTGGTCCATCTGATGGAGCACACGGGAGGGAAACCTTTTCAATGTTTGGAGTGTGGAAAACTTTTTGGTTCTAAGTCTTCACTCTCTCAACACAAGATGATTCATTCTAGAGAACATCATTATCTTGGCTCTGACTGTATCGAGCAGCTTAATAGTTTCCCAGAACCTTCTGAGACTAGGAGAAATGAAATGAGAGATAAAATCCACGAGTGCTCTGAATGCAGAAAGTGTTTTTCAAGCAATTCTTTACTCATCATCCATCAACGATCTCATACAGGAGAGAAACCTTTCAGATGTTCAGAATGTGGGAGATGTTTTGCCATCAATGCTCAACTTGTGAAGCATCTAAGGACTCATACAGGCGAGAAGCCATTTGAATGTACTGAATGTGGAAAAGGCTTATCATCAAATGCTGAGCTTGTTGCCCACTGGAGAATCCACACAGGGGAAAGACCTTATAAATGCAGCGAATGCGGAAAATGTTTTAGTATGAAGTCATCACTGACAGAACATGTAAGAATCCACACAGGAGAAAAACCCTATCTATGTTCTGAATGTGGAAAGTGTTTTGCTGGAAAATCAACACTGCTTAAACACAAGAAGATACATAAAGAAGTGAAGGAACATGTTTGTTCCCTTTGTGGGATGTGTTTCATGGATAAGTTCTCATTTGCCACACATAAGAGAACTCACCAGATAATGGACAAGGAGATCAAGCTATACATATGTTCCGAATGTGGCAAATGTCTAAGGCACAAGTCTTCCCTTGTTATACACCAACGAAGTCACACAGGGGAGAAGCCGTTTGCTTGTCTAGAATGTGGCAAATGTTTTATAAGTCAGTCCAAACGGGCAGCCCATCGAAGAATCCACACTGGAGAAAAACCGTATGAGTGCTCTTTGTGCAGGAAGCGGTTTAGACTTTCTTCACATCTCAGTAGACATAACAAAATCCATGTACAGAAGAAATAATTTGTGTTGAGCTATGTGCACACGATGTCTTTTAAACTGAGGCAAACCAAACAAGTTTTTCAAGCAGGAGACGCTTCAGCAAACTTGAATTTCATTTTTACTGAATCGTCTTTGTTGTTTCATAGGTCATTTCCTGATTGTTTTGCTGATGGTTTCAGCCACTGGCTTTTTTTTTTTGTAGGATATTCCCATCATTTTTGTGAAGTCTTTTTTACTGTTGTTTTTTCTGACTCTATAGAATAATAATAATTTTATTTATATAACGCCAACATATTCTACAGCACTTTACAATTGAATAATGAAAAAGCATTTTTTTAAGCAAAAACGATTGCAAAACGCTCAAACGTACAGTTGCCTTCTAGGAGTCCTTTAAGCCTTCTCATTGACTTGTATTATAAAGTACAGAGCGTCTGCAGAGCAGAAAATCAAAGAATGAACGTCACTTCTTTTAACTGCTTGGCGTTTTCAGAAACCTAAAGTGGTTAAAAGACATTAAAAAGCGTAAACATATGCATAACAAGTAGCTTTCTGTTACATAGAATTGCTTATGTTAATTTTTTTTAACATTTTGTGAAGCATTTTTAGCTGGTTTTGCTCCTAAGCAAGACGTTGTATGTACATGCCTTTGGATATAGAGATAAAATCACTTCTGTTTCCACGTACAAGTCAGCATCCAGAAGAAAAGCCATCTAAGATAAAGCTAAATGAACTTTATTTTAGATGTTCACTTCCATTGAAGAGAAACTGACACTTAGTCCAGGCTGTTACTAGGATAGAAGCTGAAATAGTGATAGAAAAGAACTGACTGTAGAATTCTGTGTAGCATTAATGAGAGAGGCGGGCAAAGAAATGTTGACTAAACCTAAGAGGAATCACCTGCCAGTTTTCGAAAGCAGTGTTTTTTGTTTGTTTGTTTTTTTCTTTTTTTTTTTCTTCTGCATGGTGAACATCAAAGTAGAGAGGTGCAGAAAATCCAATGACTGTTTTTTTAATTGTACTGTAAGATTGCCTGCTCATTGGGAAATTTACTGTATATATAACAGATATCTCAGATAAGCCCGTTTCATCGTCGATTGGCTTGGAGGTACAGCATGATGACACCTTATTAGTACTAACGCTATTACTAAAAAATTTCTGTAGCCACATAGTAATAACAATAAAATACTGTGCTGTCTCTTCTCGAGCTGTCTGACTTCCTCCATTGGCTTCTGTAAATGTTGGTGAAAACAAACACCTAAGTAGTGACAGATCCTTTCTAATAAGTGACATGTTAGAGGCATCTATGAACGGGAGGTGAGAAACACTGTTTTTCATTATCTGTAATGGACTTAAGGTACCGTCACACTGAACGATATCGCTAGCGATCCGTGACGTTGCAGCGTCCTGGCTAGCGATATCGTTGAGTTTGACACGCAGCAGCGATCTGGATCCTGCTGTGATACCGTTGGTCGCTGCAGAAAGTCCAGAACTTTATTTCGTCACTGGACTTCCCGCAGACATTGCTGAATCGGCGTGTGTGACGCCGATTCAGCGATGTCTTCACTGGTAAACAGGGTAAACATCGGGTTACTAAGCGCAGGGCCGCGCTTAGTAATCCGATGTTTACCCTGGTTACCAGCGTAAACGTAAAAAAACAAACACTAAATACTTACCTTCCGCTGTCTGTCCTCCGGCGCTGTGCTTCTCTGCACTGTGAGCGCCGGCCAGCCGGAAAGCGGTCACCGCTGTGCTTTCCAGCTGGCGCTCAGTCAGTGCAGAGAAGCACAGCGCTGGGGGACAGACACCGGAAGGTAAGTATGTAGTGTTTTTTTTTTTTTTTACGTTTATGCTGGTAACCAGGGTAAAGATCGGGTTACTAAGCGCGGCCCTGCGCTTAGTAACCCGATGTTTACCCTGGTTACCAGGGGACCGGCATCGTTGGTCGCTGGAGAGCTGTCTCTCCAGCGACCAAACCGACGCTGCAGCGATCGGGATTGTTGTCTGGATCGCTGCAGCGTCGCTAAATGTGACGGTACCTTAAGTAACAGGAGAGTTGATCTTGTGGCCCCCTACCTAACTGGTCATAGACTTGTGCTTCTTTCATGTATTTTCTGTACAGTAAAAATATCTTTATCATTTTGGCCAGTAGATGAAAGTAGGAAAAAAAAGAGTCCTCTGTGGTTGATACCTTTTCATATCTATAAAGGTGATGTCATGTAACAAGCTTTCCAGAGTACATATCTTCATCAGATATCGTTACACATCACACGATAGTGCAGTAATAAAGTGAAGCAGAACAGAACAGTTGTAGCAGGAAATATTGGAGCAGCTCATAGATAAGAAATGTATGGGTACCGTCACACAGTGGCATTTTGATCGCTACGACGGCACGATTCGTGACGTTCCAGCGATATAGTTACGATCTCGCAGTGTCTGACATGCTCATGCGATCAGGGACCCCGCTGAGAATCGTACGTCGTAGCAGATCGTTTGAAACTTTCTTTCGTCGTCTAGTGTCCCGCTGTGGCGGCATGATCACATGGTGTAACAAAGGTGTGCACCATATTGTATACGATGTGCGCATAGTAACCAACGGCTTTTACATCGCACATACGTCATGAAATTATCGCTCCAGCGTCGTACATTGCAAAGTGTGACAGCAGTCTACGACGCTGGAGCGATATTGTTACGATGCTGGAGCGTCACGGATTGTGCCGTCGTAGCGATCAAAATGCCACTGTGTGACGGTACCCTAAGAGTTTTATTGTTCACTGACTGACATCTGGTTCAAACAGTTGCACAAGTTCCAATCAGGGGGCAATACAACTTTCACACTTTCCTCATCTACATATGTATGGGACTTGTGTTAAATTATACCTGATAACGACATCTTAGTAGCCTCTAAGCTTTCTATGTCATCACCTTATCAGCTCGCCATTAAATGGTGTAAACCACTGTGCACTTTATGGCTCTCCTGTAAAGGTACCTTCACATATAACGATATTGTTAACGATATCGTTGCTATTTGTGACGTAGCAACGATATCGTTAATTAAATCGTTATGTGTGACAGCGACCAACGATCAGGCCCCTGCTGGGAGATCGTTGGTCGCTGAACAAAGTCCAGAACTTTATTTGGTCGCTGGACTCCTGCTGACATCGCTGGATCGGCGTGTGTGACACCGATCCAGCGATGTCTTCACTGGTAACCAGGGTAAACATCGGGTAACTAAGCGCAGGGCCGCGCTTAGTAACCCGATGTTTACCCTGGATACCATTCTAAAAGTAAAAAAAAACAAACACTAGATACTTACCTACCGCTGTCTGTCCTCCAGCGCTGTGCTCTGCACTCCTCCTGTACTGGCTGTGAGCCGGAAAGCAGAGCGGTGACGTCACCGCTCTGCTTTCCGGCTCCCAGACAGTACAGGAGGAGAGCAGAGAAGCAGAGCGCAGCGCTGGAGGACAGACGGCGGTAGGTAAGTATCTAGTGTTTGTTTTTTTTTACCTTTAGCATGGTAACCAGGGTAAACATCGGGTTACTAAGCGCGGCCCTGCGCTTAGTTACCCGATGTTTACCCTGGTTACCGGCATCGTTGGTCGCTGGAGAGCTGTCTGTGTGACAGCTCTCCAGCGACCAAACAGCGACGCTGCAGCGATCCGGATCGTTGTCGGTATCGCTGCAGCGTCGCTAAATGTGAAGGGGCCTTAAGAAGTAGATGAGATTGATCTGTAGGGCAGCTACATTCCTTGTAGATTTATGGGGATATTCGCACTTTGCTGGTGCAGCAGCTTACAACGTAGAGTCATTATACACTCTATTCAAATAAATGAAATCACACTTTCCCTTGTCCCCAAAATCCGCTGCCTCAGAGTAACCCTTGACTCTGCCCTGTCCTTCAAACCGCACATCCAAGCTCTCGCCACCTCCAGCTCAAAAATATTTCCAGAATCCGTCCTTTCCTCAACCCTCACTCTACCAAAATGCTTGTGCATGCCCTAATCATCTCCTGCCTCGACTACTGCAACATACTCCTCTGTGGCCTACCTTCTAACACTCTGGCACCCCTCCAGTCCGTCCTTAACTCTGCTGTCCGACTAATTAATCTCCTCGCTACACTCCTGCTTCCCTTCTTTGTAAATCCCTTCACTGGCTCCCAATTTCCCAGCGTACCCAGTTTAAACTACTAACACTGACCTACAAAGCCATCCATAACCTTTCTCCGTATATTTTCAAACTAATCTCTCAATATCTTCCCTCACGTAATCTCCGGTCCTCCCAAGACCTCCTCTCCACGCTTATTCGCTCCTCACCCAAACACCTCCAAGACTTCTCCCGAATATCCCTCTGGAATTCTGTGCCCCAACACGTCCGGTTATCCACCACATTTTGATCCTTCAAAAGAAACCTGAAAACCCACCTCTTCAAGGAAGCTTACAGCCTGTAAAGACCACACGGCCACCTCAACACCATTGGAGCTACCGCAACCCTCGACCTACTGTCTCTTTCCCCATAATTCTGTAAAATGTAATCCCGCAAGGGCAGGGTCCTCTTTCCTCTACCAGTCTGTCATTGTTAGTTTGTTTACTGTAAGTGATATTTGTATTTTGATGTAACCCCTTCTCATGTACAGCACCATTTAATTAATGGTGTTATATAAATAAAAATAATTCACATTATGCATGGAGGACTCCCATTCTCCTGTAGGCTGGAGTCTTGGAAAAGGAATTGTCATCTATAGGACAATTACTATATAGACTGACCTTAATAGCATCTGAGACATTTATGGCATACTTTTTATTGTAGCCCTCTGGATTTATTCAGTTTCGCATTGTGACCCTCAGACTAAAATAAATTGCTATTTCTGTCTAGATCATAGACTTCGAAAACTGGTAGAGAACGACCTAAAATGGCCACATATGATATTCATAAATTCAAAAGAGCATTGCAGCAAGACTTCCCTACTCCAGGCAGACCCCAACATGTACAATTCCTAGTTACAAACGTATGGAGTTTGTATGTACTCCCAGTGTTTGCATTTGTTTCCTCCAGGTTCTCCGGTTTCCTCCCACATTCCAAAGACATACTAAGGGTAAGGGATTCGAGATTGTGAGCCCCAATAGGGACAGTGCCAATAATGTTTGTAAAGTGCTGTGGAATTAATGGCACTATATAAGTGAGTAAAATAAATGAGATGTTAACAATCTGATTCCTAATTGCTCACCTCTATGGCAACCTCACTGCTCAATGCCTGGTCCTTTTTTTTTCCACCATCACGAGCCTCATTTCCAGCCTCTTCACTATAGGCCAGGACTTCGGGCTGCATCCAGGCTTCAGAGGTCACTGTGTGTTATAAGGTAGTGATGTGGATTGTAAGCTTATGTCGCACAGTGACCCCCAACATTGAAAAGAAGAGGACTGGGCAGCGAAAAGGCTGGAGACTTGATTGATGAGGTATTGGTTAAAAAAACAAACTAATACCTCTTCCTCTGTCTGATTCTCGTCTTTCCACCTGCCGCATGTGGAATCTCCAACATTTTCACAATATGCCCAGAGGTCACTGAGGATCATAAGGTCAAAGGTCAGAACCTTGGAACCTGCTGTGACCTCTGAGGCTGGTGAAGAGGCTAGAGATTCAGTGCGCTGGTGGAAAGAAGAGGACTGGATGGCAGACAGGAGCAACTCGAGAGGTCAGCAAATAGGTATTATTTTTTTTGCCCACCCTGTTGCAACTTACATACAAATTTGGGTTACGAGCAAACCTACAGAGCCTATTTAGTTTTAACATTGGTACTGCCTGTAATACAAGACACTTTAAGGCAGGACATATTTCTGAAAATACCCAGTAGATGAATTATATTGAGAAAATATTGGCCTAGGAATTTGGTAAATACACTTACCTTAGAACGTTTGGGATGTCCTGAAGACCACTATATCACATAAGAATGCACTGGCAGTAATGACGTCTGAATTTCCCACAGAACGTGCAATTTCACACTCTTATAAAATAGCAATTTTGTTTCTAAATTGTAGACAAGTTCTTTCAATTTCTCACATATATATGTAAACGGGCAAAGAAATCAAACCTCAGATGTCCATAAATTGTTATATGTAATGAGAAATGACAGGGAAAAAGTATTGAACACGCTTGCTGAAATTTAATTAATACTTCGTACAAAAGCCTTTGTTGGTCATGACAGTTTCAAGACGCCTCATTTGTGGAGAAACTACTCACGTGCATTGCTCAGGTAAGATTTTGGCACATTCTTCCACACAAACAATCTTCAATTCCTAAAGATTCTGTAGGCTCATTCTATGAACTCCGAGCTTTAGTTCCTTACATAAATTTTCTATTGGATTCAGGTCAGGTGATTGGGCCATTCTAGCAGCTTTATTTTCTGTGAAACCAATTGATAGTTTCCTTGGCTGTGTGTCTGGGATCATTATATGGGTGAAATTCCCACTCTCATATCATCTTTATTCTCGTAGATGGAAGATTTCTATCAAGAATGTCTCATTACATTTGCCCATTCATCCTTCCTTCAATTACATGAAGTTTGTCAGTGCCGTATACTGAAAAACAGCCCCAACTATCATGTCCCCACCTCCACACTTCACTGTTGGTATGGTGTTTTTGGGGTGGTATGCAGTGCCTTTGGATGACACAATACAGTGTGTTGGCAGTCCAAGAGAGTTAGATTTTGGTCTCATCTGACTATATTCTCCCAGTATTTCATAGGTTTGTCTAAATGTTGTTTAGCAAACTTTAAATGGACTTGAACATGAGTTTTGTTAAGCGATGGAGTCTTGGGGGGTGAGCGTGTGTGCAGGCCAAGGAGGTTGAGTGTGTTACTAGTTTTCTTTAAAACAATTGGATCTGCTGATTCCCATTCTTTCTGTAGATACCGAAAGGTGGTCTTGGCTCTTTGACAACTCTTCTGATAATCCTTTTCACTCCTCTTTCTTAAACCTTGCAGGGAGCACCTGGTCATAGCCGGTTCATTGTTAAATGATGTTCTTTCCACTTTCGGGTTATAGCTCCAACAGTGCTCACTGGAACATTCAGTAGTTTACAAATTCTTCTGTAACCAAGCCTTCAGTATGTTTTGCAGCAATAAGGTTGTGAAGGTCTCGAGATAGCTCACTGGTTTTACCCATCTTGAGATGTTTCTTGTGAGACACCTCTTTATAAGCCATAAGTTGAGCCAGTTGATTTTTTTTCTCTAAGAGGTAGGATTGCTTTCTAATTATTGATGATTTCAGCTGGTGTTGGGTCAGCCATGATGACTCCCTGGAGTGCTGATCATGTAGTGGAGAGCAGATTTGTCGCTATGGAGGGAAATCTCCAGGACACCTCCCACAGCCAGTCACCCGCAGGGAGATGCCGTCCCACTCTGAGAAATGTCCCACCATCCAACAGGGGGATGGAAGGGACTGCAGAGAAGCTGGGTGAGAAATTAAAACCGGGTAGGTAGCTTATGTGCTGAGCCAGTTTATTTGATAGTTCTGGACCAGGTTTTTTTGGAGTGATGAGGATGACTAAAAGTCACTGCAGAGTGGAAAGCACACACCCAATGGTCCCTGGCTAGATTATCAAACCATATTTGGAGCCTTTCAGAGAAAAACCATATCTGGCTGCTGTTGTGCAGCCAGGCTCTGATTCAGGATGCTCGTGGTTTGGGCAGCATGAAATGGCTGACGGCTTCTTTTTAAAAATGCAGGACCTGAGAAAATGGTAATGATACCGAAAATAGCAAAAAAAATTCTATGGCCCTCTTTCATCAAATTGATTAAGCCAGAATTATGGCTTTTATAGCTAAGACAATTAGCAATAATGATACAGTAGAGACCAAATGTTCGGAGACACCTTCTCATTTAAAGATTTTTCTGTATTTTCATGACTATGAAAATTGTACATTCACACTGAAGGCATCAAAACTTTGAATTAACACGTGGAATTATATACTTAACAAAATAAGTGTCTTATATTCTAGATTCTTCAAAGTAGCCACCTTTTGCTTTGATGACTGCTTTGCACACTCTTGGCATTTTCTTGATGAGCTTCAAGAGATAGTCACCGGGGATGGTTTTCACTTCACAGGTGTGCCCTGTCAGGATTAATAAGTGGGATTTCTTGCCTTATAAATGGGGTTGGGACCATCAGTTGTGTTGAGCAGAAGTCTGGTGGATACACAGCTGATCATCCTACTGAATAGACTGTTAGCTGTTTTTTTCTTGCCATAATACAAATTCTAAGTAAAGAATAATGAGTGGCCAACGTTACTTTAAGAAATGAAATGAAGGTCAGTCAGTCCGAAAAATTGGGAAATATTTGAAAGTGTTCCCAAGTGCAGTGGCAAAAACCATCAAGCACACACAGTACAGAGCAAAAGTTTGGACACGCCTCATTTAAAGATTTTTCTGTATTTTCAGGACTATGAAAATTGTAAATTCACACTGAAGGCATCAAAACTATAAGTTAACACATGTGGTATTATGTACTTAACAAAAAAGTGTGAAACGACTGAAAATATGTCTTATATTCTAGGTTCTTCAAAGTAGCCACCTTTTGCTTTGATGAATGCTTTGCACACTCTTGGCATTCTCTTGATGAGCTTCAAGAGGTAGTCACCGGAAATGGTCTTCCAACAATCTTGAAGGAGTTCCCAGAGATGCTTAGCACTTGTTGGCCCTTTTTGCCTTCACTCTGCGGCCCAGCTCACCCCAAACCATCTCGATTGGGTTCAGGTCTGGTGACTGTGGAGGCCAGGTCATCTGGCGTAGCACCCCATCACTCTCCTTCTTCGTCAAATAGCCCTTACACAGCCTGGAGGTGTGTTTGGGGTCATTGTCCTGTTGAAAAATAAATGATGATCCAACTAAACGCAAACCGGATGGAACAGCATGCCGCTGCAAGATGCTGTGGTAGCCATGCTGGTTCAGTATGCCTTCAATTTTGAATAAATCCCCAACAGTGTCACCAACACAGCACCCCCACACATCACATCTCCTCCATGCTTCATGGTGGGAACCAGGCATGCAGAGTCCATCCATTCACCTTTTCTGCATCACACAAAGACACGGTGGTTGGAACCAAAGATCTCAAATTTGGACTCATCAGACCAAAGCACAGATTTCCACTAGTCTAATGTCCATTCCTTGTGTTTTTTAGCCCAAGTCTCTTCTGCTTGTTGCCTGTCCTTAGCAGTGGTTTCCTAGCAGCTATTTTACCATGAAGGACTGCTGCATAAAGTCTCCTCTTAACAGTTGTTGTAGAGATGTGTCTGCTGCTAGAACTCTGTGTGGCATTGACCTGGTCTCTAATCTGAGCTGCTGTTAACCTGCGATTTCTGAGGCTGGTGACTCGGATAAACTTATTTTCAGATGCAGAGGTGACTATTGGTCTTCCTTTCCTGGGGTGGTCCTCATTTGAGCCAGTTTCTTTGTAGTGCTTGGTTTTTTCAACTGCACTTGGGGACACTTTCAAAGTTTTCCCAATTTTTCAGACTGATTGACCTTCATTTCTTAAAGGGACTCTGTCACCTGAATTTGGAGGGAACAATCTTCAGCCATGGAGGTGGGGTTTTGGGGTGTTTGATTCACCCTTTCCTTACCCGCTGGCTGCAATATTGGATTGAAGTTCATTCTCTGTCCTCCGTAGTACATGCCTGCACAAGGCAATCTTGCCTTGCGCAGGCGTGTACTATGTATTTAGAGTTTCTGGCTGACAACTTTCTTCCTTGGTCTAAAAAGCAGAAACGTGCCTTCAGGAGCAAAATCATCATCATCTCATGCTGCAAAGAATAAGTCATTGGCTGATTTGGGCATAAAAGGAGATAAACTCATGGTGTGGCCACCATCTTCACCTGACCGCAACCATACAAGAGAACCTTTGGAGTATCATCGAGCAAAAGATCTATTTATTATTATTATTTATTTATATAGCAACATTAACCCTTTCACGACATGCGCCGTACTATTACTGCGCATGCCGTGTCACCCCCTTTGATGTGGGCTCTGGCGGTGAACCTACATCAAAGTCGCGACATGTCAGCTGTTTTGTACAGCTGACATGTGCGCGCAATAGCGGCGGGTGAAATCGCTATTCACCCGCCGCTATTAACCTGTTAAATGCCGCTGTCAAACGCAGACAGCGGCATTTAACCGGCGCTTCCGGCCGGGCGGCCGGAAATGATGTCATCGCCGACCCGCGTCACATGATCGGGGGTCGGCGATGCATCAGGAAGGTAACCATAGAAGTCCTTGAGACCTCTATGGTTACTGATGCCGGCCTGCTGTGAGCGCCCCCCTGTGGTCGGCGCTCACAGCACACCTGCATTTCAGCTACATAGCAGCGATCTGATGATCGCTGCTATGTAGCAGAGCCGATCAGGCTATGCCAGCTTCTAGCCTCCCATGGAGGCTATTGAAGCATGGCACAAGTAAAAAAAAAATGTTTTTAAAAATATTAAAAAAATATAAAAAATATAAAAGTTTAAATCACCCCCCTTTCGCCCCATCTAATATATAAAGCTGAATGTGTGTGTGTATGTATGTGTGTGTGTGTGTGTGTATGTCCGGGATTGGCATCTGCACCGTCGCAGCTACAGCCACAAAATTTTGCACAGTCACACGTCTGGACCCCGAGAGCGTCATAGGCTATGTTGTGAGGTGAAATTTTAACCCCGTGCTTTCCAATTCACCAAACAATTTTGCCCCTATCTACATAATGGGGAAAAAGTGAAAGGAAAAGTTTTGGAGGCGTCGCAGCTACAGCCACAAAATTTTGCACAGTCACACGTCTGGCCCCCGAGAGCGTCATAGGCTATGTTGTGAGGTGAAATTTTAACCCCGCGCTTTCCAATTCACCAAACAATTTTGCCCTTATTTACATAATGGGGAAAAGTGAAAGGAAAAGTGTTGGAGGCAAATTGACAGCTGCCAGATGTGAACAAGGGGGACTTAAAGAATGAGAGCGATGGCGCCAAAGAGTATATACCGTACAGTTGCTAAGGTGGGGCCCCGACATCGGATACTCACCACACACGGGGATATGAACACATACACAAAATGCGCCACACACTACCACGTGCTTGAACACATATTACCCTCAGCACACATTTCACCACACATACACCAACCTCGCCACATAAAAGTCGAAACACAAAAGTCGCCACTCAAAACTCACCACGCGCAGAACTCGCCACATGCAAAAACTAGGCTCACGCAAAACTCGCCACAAGTGCAAAACTCACCTCATGGAAAACTCGCCACACGCAAAACTTGCACACGCGGAAAAATTGCCACAGGCACAAAATTTGCAACACATGCAAAAGTTGCCTCACACAAAACTTGCACATACTCAAAAGGCACCACACATAAAACTCGCCACACGCAAAACTTGGCATGCGCAAAACTTGCTGCACACAACTTGCTACACTAACCTGTCACATGCAACTCGACACACAAAAAGTTGCTACACGCATGTCCCCACACAAAACTCATCTCACAAAAGTCGCTACATGCATGTCGCCACACGCAACTCAACACACAACTTGACAAACGAAACTGGCCCTAAAACACACACAAGTCTGGTATTATCCTTCAAAAATAAAAATCTGATTAATAAGCAGACAAACTACAAGAGCAACAAATGTACCATATAGGAAATACGGCAGCTGTCAGTCACATGACCTGTCTATTATGTGTATATCTGTGAGCTAATATATACTGCCAGGGGGGAGGGCTTCCTGTTGGCTGGGGATTTATCAGGCTGCCAATTTAGCTTACAAATACTGAGGTAAAAATACTGAGCAAATAACGTGTGAACGCGGTCTAATACAGGAGGAGATGACATACAGATATATACTATATACAGGGGAGATGACACACAGATATATACTATATACAGGAGAGATGACACACACATATATACTATATACAGGGGAGATGACACAGGTATACACTATATACAGGAGGAGATGACATACAGGTATATACTATATACAGGAGATGACACTGGTATATACGATATACAGGGGAGATGACACAGGTATATACTATATACAGGAGAGATGGCACACAGGTATATACTATATACAGGAGGAGATGACATACAGGTATATGTTATATATAGAAGATGACATACAGGTATATACTATATATAGGAGGAGATTACACACAGATATATACTATATACAGGGGAGATGACACACAGGTATATACTATATACAGGAGGAGATGACATACAGGTATATACTATATATAGAAGGAGATGACATACAGGTATATACTATATATAGGAGATGATGACATACAGGTATATACTATATACAGGAGATGACATACAGGTATATACTGTATACAGGAGATGGCATACAGGTGTATACTATATATAAGGGAGATGACAAACATGTATATACTGAGGTGAAAATGAGAGGTGTGAGGTGAAAATGAAAAGGTGTGAGTGCAAAATGAGAGGAGTGAGGGAAAATAGTGGAGTGATCGGAAAATGACAGATGTGAGGTCGAAATGACAAGTGTTAGGGGGGAATGAGAGGGGTGAGGGAGAAAATGAGAGGTGTGAGGGAGAAAATGAGAGATGTGAGGGGGAAAATGAAAGATGTGATTGGGAAAATGAGAGGCATGATGGGAAAATAAGAGAAGTGAGGTGCTATAACTAACCACAGATATTTACTATGCCCAGGCAACGCCGGGATCTTCAGCTAGTCCTAAATAAAACAACTAAAAAAAAAAAAACCTACACGTATTTGGTATCGCCACGTTCAGAATCGCCCGATCTATCAATAAAAAAAAGCATTAACCTGATCGCTAAACAGCGTAGCGAGAAAAAAGTCCGAAAAGCCAGAATTACTTTTTTTTGGTCACCGCAACATTGCATTAAAATGCAATAACGGGCGATCAAAAGAACGTATCTGCACCGAAATGGTATTATTAAAAACGTCAGCTCGGCCCGCAAAAAATAAGCCCTCACACGACCCCAGATCACGAAAAATGGAGACGCTTCGGGTATCGGAAAATGGCACTTTTTTTTTTTTTTTTTTAAAGCAAAGTTTTGAATTTTTTTTTCACCACTTCGATAAAAAATAGCCTAGACATGTTAGGTGTCTATGAACTCGTAATGACCTAGATAATCACAGTGGCAGGTCAGTTTTAGCATTTAATGAACCTAGCAAAAAAGCCAAACAAAAAACAAATGTGGGATTGCACTTTTTTTGCAATTTCACCGCACTTGGAATTTTTTTCCTGTTTTCTAGTAAAAGACATGGTAAAACCAATGGTGTCTTTCAAAATTACAACTTGTCCCGCAAAAAATAAGCCCTCACATGACCATATTGACGGAAAAATAAAGTTATGGCTCTGGGAAGGAGGGAAGTGAAAAACGAGAATGCAAAAACGAAAAAGGGCCGCAACTTGAAGGGGTTAATTCCATAGTGCTGTACATGAGAAAGGGGTTACATACAGGGTTATAGATATCTTTTACAGTAAACAGGTTTACAGTGACAGACTGGTACAGAGGGTGGGAGGCCATTCACATCAAAACAGCAGCTCTGGGAGGCGATTCTGACTTCATGCAAAGAATTACAAGCAGAAACTCTCCAAAAATCCACAAGTTCTATGGATGGAAGAATTGTGAAGGTGATATCAAAGAAGGCTCCTATGTTAACATGTAACGTGGCCTGTTAGGAGGTTTTGGAGTTAAATAGCTTTTTGTTCAGTGAATGTGACCTCCTAATGCTGCAAATTCCACAAATGAGCATTTTCAGTTCTTTAAAACATCAAATATATAGAAATTCTACTGTGCCTAATAATTTGGAACAGTGCATTTTGAGTTTTTATTTATTTTGGAGATTATACTGTTACCATTGGGAGGTTTCTTCAATAAAATTCAATGTATAATCTAACGGGTGATGACTTTTATTAGACTGACCGTCATTTGCACCGACCATTTAGGAAAATTCGAGTAAAATATAATTTGCATAATAATTTGGAACACAGTGTAGTATATTGGTCAGCCACGTAGTATATTGCACAGGCACGTAGTATATTGCACAGCCACGTAGTATATTGCACAGCCACGTAGTATATAACAGTCACGTAGTGTATTGCACAGCATAACAGAGCCCACGCAGTATGTAACACAGCCCACGTAGTATATAGCAATGTGGGCACTATATGTGTGTGGTTAAAAAAGACTTAAAATGAAAAATAAACATATACTCACCTTCCGAAGGCCCCTTGAAGTCCTGGCGCCTGTGTGCGGTGCACGCGGCAGCTTCCGGTCCCAGTGTTGGTATGAGCGCAGGACCTGTGATGACGTCGCGGTCACATGACCATGACGTCATGGCAGGTCCTTCTCGCATAGCATCCTTAGCACCGGAACCTGCCGCTTGCACTGCCGAGGACAGCGTGCCACTTCGGAGGGTGAAAATAACCTTTTTTTAATATTATTATTATTTGGCACATTAGATCTTTTTACTATTGATGCTGCATACGCAGCATCGATAGTAAAAAGTTGGTCACACAGGGTTAATAGCTGCGTAACAGAGTGTGTTACACCGCGGTCCGTTAACTCTGGCATTAACCCTGTGTGAGCGCTCAGCGCTGACTGCAGGGCAGTAAAGCAGCGGCCATTTCGCTGCCAGACTATGGCAGTCGCTGACTGGTCGTGACAATGGTCGTGAGCGTTTTGCCGCGACCAATCAGCGACTTGGATTTCCATGACAGACAGAGGCCGCAACCAATGAATATCCGTGAAAGACAGACAGACGGAAGTGACCCTTAGACAATTATATAGTGTGTATATATATATATATATATATATACTCACCGTATTTTTCGCCTTGTAAGACGTGCCGGATTATAAGACGCACCCCAAATTTTGAGGAGAAAAAAAGGAAAAAAACTTTTTTTTAATAAATTGGTGGTGCTTCTTATAATCCATGCGTCTTATTGCTTACCGGATATGGTGGATGCGGTGAAGCGGGGTCCCAGGGTCACTTCTGGAGGAGACAGCAGTGGAGTGTTGCTGCAGACTGGGATGAGGGGATGTGCAGGTGTCCTGTGCTGCGGGGGGGGGGGAGGGGGGGAGAGGGTCCTGTACTGTAATGATGCTGGCGTCTCCGATGCTGTAAGGGGGCTCTGCCGATATTTTGTTAAAGGCCAGAGCCCCCCGGCAGTTCGTCCATGCTTTCCTGTGCGGTGGACTTTGGGAAAATGGCCGCCGGGAGGCAGCGCATGCGTAGATGGAGATCTCGGGACCAAGATCTCGAGAGATGAGATCTCACAACAGGGTTGCACCAAAAGTTTTGCAAATGTTGACTTTTCCCACCAGCTTTGCCTAGCTCTGCAAAAATCGGCAGAACTGGGGTGTGATATCACAGTTCGTCTAATTCATGACAAACTGTGATGTGCCTTATGAGATTAATCATACTCCCCCTTCTCAGATGCTCCTGATTCATTAAGGGGCATGCACATCTTCGTGAATCAAGATCAATATGCTCCTTCATTAAGACCAGCTCAAAAAATCACTAGTCTTGATGGACCGGGGTCTACTATATGCGTTATGCACCATTACCATGAAGTAAAAACATAATCCCTCTACACATTGGGTTGCATTTTGTGACCTCTATCAAAAATAGCGAAAACTTTGCTTGCTCCTAAACAGCTGCCCTAATTTCTATTGGATCATCACCCTTTTCTACAAATCAAAGCGCTTTGAACCCATAGGTTCTACAAGAGATACATAGCACACAAGCACATATGTGTCATATTTATTACAATTCTGATAGATCATTCACTTAAAAGCTATGCTATCATGATCCCATAGATTAATTATGGCTTCCTCTAGCTTTGCGAGTAGCGGGTGCATCATTTTCCTCCAGAGTGGATACTGCAATGCATGAGAAGTTCAGAATTGCTCATAAAAAAAGTGTCACACTCTGAACATTTGAAGGGCTTACTGATACTGTGAACTTCTTGATGCTTGATAAGAGTGGAGCTGTATCTGAATGATTGACCGCATTCGGAACAAGCATATGGTTTCTCCCCTGTGTGAAGTCTGTGATGCCTCGACATACTGGATTTATCATTAAAACGTCTGCCACATTCAGAACACATAAATGGTTTTTCTCCAGTGTGAATCCTCAAGTGACGGACAAAGTGTGAACGATCGGAAAATGATTTCCCACATTCTGAACAGGAAAACTGTTTTTCTTTGGCGTGGTATTGCTGGTGTTTCACAAGGAGAGTGTGATTTCTAAAACAAGTCCCACACTGAGAACAAAGAAAAGGCACATCCCCTGTGTGGACCTTCTCATGATTGAGAAGATGGTAATTTCTAGTGAATCGTTTGCCACACTGTGAACATTCGAAAGGCTTCTTCCCTGTGTGGATTTTGCAGTGGGCCACCAGTTCATACTGGTTCAAAAATCTTATCTCACATTCTGGACATTTAAATGGCTTTGATATGAGATTAGAGTGCATTCTCTGATGTCTGCTGAGGTATGAGCGGTCACTGAAGGACTTCCCACACTCTGTGCATGTGTAAGGCTTCACCCCAATGTGGACACTCTGGTGTCTAATGTAGTGTGAGATTTTGGAAAAAGATTTTCCACATTTAGAACACAAAAATGGCTTCTCTCTGAGATGGGTTCTTTGATGAAGAGAAAGATGTTGCTTGTTTGGAAAATGTTTATTACATTTTGGACACATTAGCGTTTTTAATTTTTGGTTCTGATTTTCTGCACTCGGATGGTCAACTGGGTTTCTTTGAAGAAAGGTGTTCTCCATGTTTCCATATAATTTTCCACCATTAACTTTGTCTTTTACTGTATGAGACGAAATATTCATGACTTCTGTGGGTTCATCTTTCTCGGTTTGTTCCAAACATCTGTTATGCGGGGCTGGAACATTTTGTTTTATGTAATTCAAGTCCAGATTTGTGACGTTTGTTTCAACGCAAGAGACGGGTTCTTCCTTAATCTGAAGATATGGATATTGACATGTAAGATCTGTGGGTGTGAATATTTGGGGGGCTTTGAGGTTAGCTCCATTACATGACACTGGTTCTTCTTTAGCAAGAGGTGACAGATTTTGCAGAACAGGTTCTTTGACTACATGTGGGCATGACTTGTTGGGTTTCTTAAGATTCTCCATGTTGCTTGATACTACTGCTGCAGTCCTTGGTTTCTTCAGTCTTGAAACATCCTCTTTAAATCTCTTTACTCTGTTACACATCCGAGTGGGCACTTGTCCATGAGTTCCTGCCGTTGTACATGTACTATTTGAGTAACCTGTTATAAAGAAAAAGTCATTTAATATTGAGACAGCTCATTATTACTCACTCACTACAGCTATGAACAAACAGGCAAGTGAACAAGGACTATGATTTGCTATCTTGCAGAACTATACCAAAGGTTGGTGAGAAAGTGATAAAAGCATCAAGACAGTTATATTTGAAAAAAGTTATTGGGAAGTTAGTCGCTCAATGGCGAGTAACTTGATTAGTACATGGAATGGAAGGCCTTTCTTTTGCTAAGAAATTGGAAAAGCTGGGTTGTTTAGCTGAGAAAAATGACGTCTCAGAGGAGATCTCATTCATATGTATAAAAGCATGTGGTCAAAACAAAGCACTGTCAGGGGACCTATTCCTTCCAAAGACCAGAAAAAGGACTAGGGGGCATTCACTACATATGGAGGCGATTCCCTCATCTACATAGGAAAAGGTTCTTTACAGTCAGACACTATACCGGCATTAATAAAGGGCTGGATGCTTTGCTCACAACAAATTAGATTGTGTGTTATTAATAATCTAGTGACAGAGAATTTATAACTACTGGAGAAAGATTGAACTCGATGGACCTTTGTCTTTTTTTTCAATCTATGTAATTACTAGGGCTTCTCACTAAATTAGAATATCATCACAAAGTTAATTTATTTCAGTTGAATACAAAAAGTGAAACTCATATATAGAATCATTACAAACAGAGATATCTACCGTATTTTTTGGACTATAAGAAGCATCGGACCATAAGACGCACACCAAATTTTCAGATGGAAAATGGGGAATAAAATTAATTCGTCAAATGGGGGTTCATTTTACAGTCCTCAATTCAGCTTACACTGGGGAGGATCAGCAGCGCTTGTGGAGTGGAGTCACAGGGGGTGTTTGGTGGTCTGGCGATGATATGACCCAGACTGGTGGGGCAGGTTCAGTGGTACTCAGTGGTGCGGGGCTCCGGCGACATTTTGTGAAAGCCCAGAGCCCCTGCACTTCCATTGCCTCAATGCTATGGCCGCTGAAGGTGGCGCATGTGCAGATTGAGATCTCAGCAAAAGCACCACCGAGCACAGCCGGACCTGCCGCACCGGGATGGGAGTGAGATCAGTGCCCTGCAGCGTCGGACCACAGGAAGAATCGCCTGACTCCTGCCGCCACCTCACTAATTGTAAGTACGGTATATTCTGACTATAAGACGCACCCCCGTTTTCCCCCAAAAAATTTTTGGGAAAAAGTACGTCTTATAGTCCAAAAAATACGGTATTTCAAGTGTTTATTTCTGTTAATGTTAAATACCATTCTATTAGTCAATGACCATTGTTCAAGCTCATCTAGATCCTTCTGAATCCTTTCTCTGTCCTCGACCACACCCATCTCCAAATAGCCCTCCCTTTACTCACCTCTGTGTCCAACTATCATTTTTCTCCTATGCCACAAAACTACTGGAACAGCATGCCCATCTTGGACTATCCTCCAAACTGTTCTCCTGCTCCCTCTTTGACCAGTTACAATTTGGCTTCTGTGAGGCAGTGACCGGTGTCACATGCGAGGGTCGCAATGTGTCCCCACCAGGATGCGCACCGAGGCGTATTGAGGCCGTGGGAGTGCATTGCAGTCACAGACATAGCTGTGATTGCAATGCAAAATAAAAGTAAGTGTTGGTCTTGGGCAAGCTATTTGTGCAAGGCAGATTTAAGAAAACCTGCTCTGGGCTTTTTTTTAAATCGACTACAGAATGGTAGTGGGGCAGTCCGTTTCCTTACCTGCAGAGCTCCACCTGTGTGAGACAACACAGAGCCAAGTGAGCCCTCAGCGTACACGGCGGTGCAGTCGCCCACGACAACAGGTCTTGGATGTGGACTATTTTGTTTCCCGGCTGTAATCTGGAGGATATTGTATGCTGTGTATTTCTGTGAGTTGGACATTAAAACACATTTTGCTTTGAACTTGGCTGGGTCACTGCCTCATCACTGCACAGTGTGGATACCGCTGCACTACAATTCCAACTGAATCATTCAACCGAAACTGCCCTAAAAGTCAACAATGACCTACTAACTGTCAAAGGAAAGTGACATTACTCTGTCCTCCTCCTCTTGGACCGGTCCTCGGCCTTCAACAGTGTCAGTGTCCCCCAAAAATTCAGTTCTAGGACCCCTGCTCTTCTCTGTCTACACCTTCAGCCTGAGACAACTCAAACTAATTCGGCCAATCTCTTCACTGGCTCCCCATTGCCCAGAGACTCCAGTTCAAAACCCTAACCATGACATACAAAGCCATCCGCAACCTGTCTCCTACATAAATCTGTGACCTAGATCTCCTAAAAAAAAAAAATGGTGTGCACACCCGACCCGATTAAATACAAAAATATATCACAACTTTATTGAGTGCCAATACATACAAAAAACATTAAACCCATCTAAAAACATGCAGTTTGCATAGTACATGATAAAAAGCGGAACACCCCTGACTGATGTATAAGCAAGGCAAAACATAGACATGTGGGGATACAATGAAACAGGTGTAGCACCCTGATACTGATACTTACATTATTTTCTTATTGTTGTATGATACATTGGGGTGCACCCTATTTACCAGTCTTTATCTAGATCTCCTTCTCAACTTCCCTCTCATTTCCTCTTCCCATAATCGCATACAAGTCCTCTGCCATGCATCCTCCCTAATCCAGAACTCTTTACCCCAACATAGACTCTCACCTACCGTGGAAAACTTAAAAAAGATCCTGAAGACCTACCTCTTCCGACAAGCCTACAACCTGGCAGTAACCACCGATGCACGACCAAATCTGCCCTCACCTACTGTATCCCCACCCATCCCTTGTAGACTGTAAACTCTCGCAGGCAGGGTCCTCTCTTTTTCTGTACCATGTATTGTTCATGATTATTGTACTTGTTTTAGTTATTATTATACATTTTATATATTATGTATACCCCATTCACAGGTAGAGCAACATGGAATAAATGGCGCTATAATAATAAATAATACTACGTCAGCACCATTAAAGCCTATGGCCCCATTGGTACATACGCCCGAATCCCATTTTGCGGGGGGTTTGGATACAAGCTCTGACAAGACTACTGACGATAGTTGTCTACCTGACGACGATGCCAGCAAAAGTATTACAAAGATTTATATGGTCCCTCCAGAGGAGCTGGTTACCAGTGATATTATTACACAGCTAAAGCAATCAAAAATATGAACAGATTATTCTAGTGACCATTGCAGAAAATCTAAATACCCGCGTGGAATCCTGCACAAGAACCTCCAGAACAGGGAACTTGAAATGAACTTGACAGCTGATAATGCCCGTAGATCGGGCAGCAGGTATGCATGTCATGCCAACCCATCGGCGACTTGCGGGCATGTGACATGGGCGCCGAAGGGCGGAATTAGTGATGCGCTCACATTAAATGCCGCTGTCGGAGTTTGACAGCAACATTTAACGGATTAACAGCTGCGGGTGTATCGTGATTCCACCCGCAGATGTTAGGGGCACATGTCAGCTGTTCAAAACAGCTGCCATATGCCAGGAAAGATGTGTGCTCAGCGATGGAGTCCGCATCAAAGGGAGGAACATGACATGCGCCGTACATGTACGGCCAATGTCGTGAAGTGGTTAAACATGTGACGCCAGTTCCTGCCCAAAGCTTTCTGGTGGAGTTTTTAATTAGGCGCATTTTAGACATATAGTCAACTTCTTGCGAAAAAAAAAAATCGATTAAAGTAAACAATAAAGAGCATTTTTCTTTTGGTGCCAAAGTCATAAACTTTATGCACCATTTTGAACAAATTGGCACAAAAAAGTCAGTGAATACCACAAAACAAAAAGAAAAGGGACTTTGGCATATCAGAAATGATGACACAAGGGCCACAGTATGGGTGATTCTTCGCTACTGCAGTAAGTTATGGTACAGATTCAGAGCATCTCAATCTAGAGTGGCTGTTTTGACAGTCAGACCAATGAAGGTTTGCGTTTACACACAACAGTTTGTGGGTTTTACAAGCAAATATTTTCACGTATCTGAAGAACATGAGGAGCCCATACCTATGTATACAACAGATCTCAGGTATTATAATGTTATAGTCACAGACAGAGCAGATTTCACCTTGTGATACTTGAATGTTCTCCATCACTGCTTGCTTGTAGAGATCGTTGTGTCGTTCTATATACTCCCACTCCTCCATGGAGAAATGGACAGTGACATCCTGACACCTTATAGGAACCTGACACATAATGATACAGTCATTAGAAAGACGCATCAGCCCTTGTGTTACTGTATAATGTCCCATTAATGCCGGCAGCCCTCACCTCTCCAGCCAGCAACTCAATGATCTTGGTGCTGAGATCTAGGATCTTCTGATCATAGTTTCTGTCATGAAACAGTGACTTAGGTGAAGACCTCTTCTTGATTGGTATCTGGGTCCGGTGCCATCCTAGGGAAACGCGTGGAGAGTTGAAGGATGTAACAACCTCTCCAGATGTCTTCTTCACCACTTTGTAATCCTGTGTATGAAGAGAAACACTGATAAATATCATTATATACATTCCTAGAATTCCTTACCTCTCCAGTCAGTCATGTCTCTTATTAATGGCGACAAGATCCTGGTTAAGTCAGATGATATTTTCCAAAATCTCTCACCTACATGGTCCTGTATTAAAGACATTGTCCAGCATTTTACATTTATTGGTCTAAGTTTAAAGTAGGCAATCTCTTCTGAAAGGATCCTGCTTAACATTGGCCACCGTACATGTGCTTTCATTATAGGGAGCGGGCTCAGGAACTGAACCTGCTCTGTTAAGCACAGGTGCTTTTTGTGTTACAAAATTGCACCAAAGAAAAATTTGGCATTAGTTTAATCTCTTAAATATTGCTGTCAAGCAAGACAATGACATGTAGAAAGGCTCCAAGATGGCAACCTTCAGGACCCCGACCCCACAGCACTGCCTCACTACTGAGCATGTACATATCCCGACTCCACAGCACCGTCTCACTACTGAGCATGCACATACCCTGACCCAACAGCACCTCCTCATTACTGAGCATGTACATACCCCAACCCAACAGCACCTCCTCATTACTGAGCATGTACATACCCCGACTCCACAGCTCCACCTCACTACTGAGCATGTACATACTCCGACTCCACAGCACCTTCTCACTACTGAGCATGTACATACCCCGACCCCACAGCATTGCCTCACTACTGAGCATGTACATACTCCGACTCCACAGCACCTTCTCACTATTGAGCATGTACATACTCCAACTCCACAGCACCTTCTCACTACTGAGCATGTACATACCCCGACTCCACAGCACCTCCTCACTACTGAGCATTAACATACCCTGTCTCCACAGCACTGCCTCACTACTGAGCATGTACATACCCAGACTCCACCCACCGCCTCATTACTGAGCATGTACATACCCCGACTCCACCCACCACCTCATTACTGAGCATGTACATACCCCGACTCCACCCACCACCTCATTACTGAGCATGTACATACCCCGACTCCACAGCACTGCCTCATTACTGAGCATGAACATACCCCGACTCCACAGCACCACCTCACTACTGAGCATGTACATACCCCGACTCCACAGCACCGCCTCACTACTGAGCATGTACATACCCCGACTCCACAGCACCGCCTCACTACTGAGCATGTACATATCCCAACTCCACAGCTCTGCCTCACTACTGAGCATGTACATACTCCGACCCCACAGCTCTGCCTCACTACTGAGCATGTACATACCCCGACCCCACAGCACTGCCTCACTACTGAGCATGTAGATGAAGTGACCGAGGGCAAGGTCGCCCATGTATATCCATGATCTGGATATACTTCCACACTCAAATTCTATTTTAACAACCGTATCTTTACTGTTAAACATTTTCCTTAACACAGCGGAACACAATAATAGTCAGTACAAAATATGCCTATTCACAGAGATAACGTGTAATAACAAACTGTCCCTCACTTTCCCTATCCACACATTACCAGTTCCTTTGTTCCAAGAGGTTATCTTCCCACGTCGCAGGCCTGTCTGTCACTGCAGGGGGACGCTCCAGCCGGAGAGAAAAACAACAGGGATTATACAAAACTCCGTCCCTCAGGTCCAGACTGTAGTCCTTGGGGTTCGACAGGTAAGGGTGGAATGTTCGGCCTCTCAACAGAGAACCCGCTTACAGTTCATGGGCTCCAGGGTCTGTGAAGATGTCACCGTTGGGTGCTCCGCAGTGTGGGAGCTGGGAACAATCTGGATGTCAGCTTCCAAGAGATAGCGGTCATCCAGGCAATCTTCTATATCGCCTCTACAGGAGGACGCCAGCACACACCGACCTCTCTCTGCACACACCAGTTTCCCGGGCTCCCTTTTTCCCTCCCCTTCCTGTTCACATGACATCACAGGGGGAAGTTCTGCCAATACAGTTTGTTTCTCTGTAATCACATTCGGCATAGGTATAACTTCTGGCCACACGGGGGCAGTGTCTGTCACAGATTCTATGTCAATGATAATAGAACAGTCACAGCCGGCCAGCTCAATACAGGCCCCCCCGCTTAAAGGTTGGCAGTCCCTAGGGCGGCGATGGCTGTGGAGGTTGTAGGACCCGGCTGCGGAAAAGGCCACACATATTGGTCTCTGTAGGACTGTCCCGGGGGCACTCCGGCGGTAGTCCTCGTTGTCCGCCTAACGGGTGCCAGCCCATGGGCTCTGGCTCTCCCGCACCACTCCAGCGTGTAGCATAGATTCTAAGAGGCTTTTCACCTCCTGGTATTGTTGAGGTGGTATTTGTCGGTACCTCTCGTGAATAGGGGCAGTATCGCCCGTGGGAATTTCGTGTTGGATACTGGTGGTGTACCCGAAGTCGGTGTCATGCTTTGCAAAGGAGTCTTGGTGTTCTCGCAGTAGTCTCTCCACTTGAGACACTTCCTGTTTGGTGTACTGGGACTGGTCCAGTTGCACTTTTTCCAGTAATTTTCGCCCAATGTCTTCATCATCTGCTTGAGCATTTATGGCTGAGACAGTTACCGTCCAGCCATCTTCTGTAGACGGGGTGAATTGTAAGGGCCCCATGGGGTTCACTTCTGTGGGTAGAGCATATACTCTGGCAAGTTGCATGCCAGCTTCAAGGGCTACACCTACGTCTGCGGTGTTGTTCAGCCGGACAGGGACTATTCCGTTCCTCACGACGGCTAGGGTGCGGGCGACTAGTGGGTTTAGCTTACCCCCACTTGGAGCCCTCGGCTTGATTAACACTTCAACTCCTTCAAGCTGTCGGTTGGTGTTAAGAGGCAGGGAAATGACTGTCTCTTTTTCAGCGGGCAAAGTAATCCGGGTACAGCGGGGCACCTTAATGGCTGCTAGGGGTAGTTGTTCCTTTGCCATCTGTTGAAGTCCAACGGTCCGGATTACGCACTGGAACGCCAGACGAGTCGGTTTATGTTTCGTAACCTTCTGCCAGTACTTGGGCCCTTTTCTTGTCAACAGCATAAGATCCAGGTCTTTCAAGATATTCATTCCGATTATTACTGGGGTCTCGGAGCCGAAGCCTTCCTTGATAATGACGATTCCTCATTTCCCTAGGTCTTGCCCGCAGGCCTTCGTATCCATCCAGGCGACTCCGGTTACTGGAATGGGTAGGTTATTAGCCGCAATTATCTTAATGGTGGTATCTGGATCACAAGCAGTTCTTGGTTTGAGGTACTCTTCATAAAACTGTTCAGAGATCGTGGTCACTTGCGACCCAGTGTCCATCAATCCTTGTACTGCAACTCCCTCCAGAATAACTTCAAGTGTAGGACTACTCGAGGCAAGAGTACTCCGTTGCTGGCTCTGTTTTTCTACACCCCATTCTCTATCCCCCCTGCTGCTCGAACCTCAGCTGCAGGGGTGTCTAGTTTAACGGCGGCCATTGTGGTGAGACCTGGCGTGGCGGCTCTGCTCGTGGATGTAGCTGATATTCCGTTCGTCGTGGTAACTGATGGTTTGTTCGTTGAGAACAACGGTTCGCCCTATGACGAGGATCACCACATGACCAACACGGTCCTGCGGGACGGCTAGGTTGCATCCGCTGGTCTCTCTGTCGTTCTAGTGTTAACTGTGACACCTGTTGCTGTAAATCTGCTACCATCTGTTTCAGCTCCTCAGTGTCACTGTTGGGCTGTTTAATGTCTAATATGGATCTGCACGCAGCGCTTTGAGTCCCCACATCCATGACGGGTCCCCTAGAACGTTCTATGGCTTCCTGCTTGACTTCAGCGAAGGGGAGAGTCGGCGTCATCCGAATCAAGTCCTGTAGCGTACGGTTAAGATACTGGTCTCTCAGCCCTATAACGAATTGGTCTCTCAGTACCAGGTCACAAGGAGCTATAGTAGCCAGTTGTTCCCCTTTTGCACAGGCTTGTTCAAGGAGTACCTGAAGGGCATTTGCATATTGGGGGATGTCTTCCCATTCAAGCTGTGTCCGTCTAAAGAACAGGTATCGCAGTGTTCCCTGGTACGTAGTAGGTCCATAGGTCTTTTCCAGCACCCGCACCAAATCCTCCAACGTACGCTGCCCCCTGACCGTCTCCAGTCTGACTGTCGTCCATGCCTCCCCCTCTAGCGTCAGTACCGCCATTTCTGCCAAGGTCTTAGGGTCAATATTATACATTTCTCCCAGTATCCGCACTTGTTCCGCCCATTCTGGTACGGGGTAGTTTCGCCCGCCAAACTTCCTGACCTGGTTTACAATGGACACCGGCGGCGGTTTCTGACTGTACACTGGGTGGGAATCTTGCTGGGCACAGATCCTGCCGACTACGCCAGATGAAGTGACCGAGGGCAAGGTCGCCCATGTATATCCATGATCTGGCCCAGCAAAACTTCCACACTCAGATTCTATTTTAACAACCGTATCTTTTTTTTTTTTATCAGATAGATTTTTATTATCCGCAAAGAATAAACAATCAGAATATTTCTCATGGCAATGTTTCATTAAACATTTACAGATAACTTTTTCCCCCCCGACCCAGAGCCCCCCCACCCTGCCCAACCCGAGACCTCAGCCAGAGCCACCCCACTTCCCATCATCATACAACCATTTGAATAAACATCCGTTATATTTCCATTGAATACTAGGTTCCCTATATTCTCATTTATCATCCTAATTCAAGTCCATCCACGGTTGCCACAGCTTGTGGAAGATGTCCAGCTTATTCCTTTTGGTGTAGATACTTTTCTCCAAAGTAAGTATATGCTCCGCTTGCTTAAGAAAGTCTCTTCTTGTTGGAGGTTCCTCTCTAATCCAAAATTTGGCGATCAATTTCCTAGCAATGAATAACAATCGTGCAATAGCTATTTTAAACATGTTGTCCGTAACAATTTCCTCCACATATCCCAATATGCAAGTCAGTGGAACCCTAGGGACAGAACATCCATACACCAGTTCAATACGATTTAAAACAACTATCCAGAAGGAGGACAGTCTAGGGCACTGCCACATCATATGCAATATCCCCGCCTGGGATTGTGAGCACCGAGGGCAGTCCGAGTTCTGCCTAAGCCCAGCCTTGAACAACCTGTCAGGGGTTCTATAGGCCCTATGGATTACGAATAACTGTGATAGCCTGCCTGGTTCACTCATTGATATCTTAGGCACATATTCTAGGACCGACTCCCATCTATCATTGTCAATTATTCCCAATTCAGCTTCCCATTTCCCTTTGGCTCGGATGGGATATTTTTCCAGGAAAGAAAAAAGTAGAAACCCATATATTTCTGAAATCGCCCCCTTCGTGCAGCTATTCTTAAGGATATAGTCGATCATGAGATCAATCTGTACCACTATGGCTCCCCTTTTATTCTGTGCCTGATAAGCATGAGAGATACGATTATACTGGAACAATTCAGACCGTGGCAACTGAAATTCTTCCTGCAACTCCTCAAATGTTTTAAGTCTGCCCTGACTTATCAGCTGCCCCAGCCATTTAATACCTGCTGCAGACCAAAAGTGAAAACCCTCCCTCTGCCTAAATTCCGGTAGATAAATGTTGTCCCAAATAGGCGAGAATCTGGTGAACCCACTCACTTCCCTAATGAGTTTGACTTTTTCCCATACTCTGTGAATTAATTTGATAGTGCACCCATGTGAACCCATTTTTTTGAATTGTCCTCCCTCCAAACTGTCACTCAAAACGTCTGCCTGTAGTAAGAACCTCAAGCTATTAGGTATTTGCACACTCCCTGCCTCCTCCCCCCATCCTTTGAGATGTTGACACTGTGCTGCTAAGAAGTATAGCCATGGATTAGGAAGTGCAAGACCCCCCTCTGTTTTGGCCCTCTGAAGTATCTCCTGTTTAAACCTAGGACTCTTTCCTCCCCATATTAATTCCCCAAACAAAGACCTAATCTTACGGAATCTGCATTGTGTAATCCAAATGGGAGAGTTATGTAGCACGTACAACAACTGTGGCATTACAATCATCTTTAAGAGGTTCACCCTACCAACCACCGATAAATGTAATTTGTTCCATGCCGCAATCTTGGTACGAATTTTCTGCATTAATGGACTTAAATTCAGTTCCTCAAAGGTAGTTAGAGGAAGAGCAATCTGAATACCCAAATATTTGAATTTTTGAACAATCTTTAATTTTGTGGTTATCGCCCTCTCTCCACTGCCCATACTGTCCCCCTCAATCAACAACATACAAGACTTATCCCAGTTTATTGTGAGACCCGAAAACCGACCAAACTCCTCAATCAAAGCAACCGCATTGCACAGGGACCTTTCAGAATCCTCCAGGAACAACAAAATATCGTCAGCATATAATGCAATTTTGTCTTCCCTCCTACCATAGATGTAACCTCTAACCTCCTGAGCACCTCTTATTTTAGCCGCTAACGGCTCCACGGCCAGAGCGAAGAGCAACGGGGACAGCGGACACCCCTGTCTGGTACCCCTAAACAGCGGGAAACTCTCTGACAAATTATTATTAACTCTAATTTTTGCCATTGGGAACGAGTACAGCAACTTAACCCAGGAGATGAATTTTGGACCAAACCCCAGGCGATCCAGTACCGACCACAAGTAACTCCACTCCACACAATCAAAGGCCTTGTGGGCATCTAAAGACACCACAACTCTTTTTCCGGCATTGTCTGCAGGAATTTGCATATTTAAAAATAGCCTTCTCAAGTTAATTGCCGTGGATTTATTGGGCATAAAGCCAGACTGGTCTGGGTGAATCAATTTATCGATCACTTGGGTCAGCCTGTTCGCCAGGGCCTTCGCCAAAATCTTTATGTCAGCCGTTAGAAGTGAAATTGGTCTATACGACTCCGGCTGTTGAGGATCTTTATCAGCTTTAGGAATAACCACCACGATGGCCTCTCTCATTGATGGGGGCAGCACTCCCCTCTCCAACGACTCAGAGAACACTCGCTCCAATTTGGGCATTAACTCTGCATTAAGAATTTTATAAACCTCTACTGGGATACCGTCCGTCCCCGGAGCCTTGCCCCCCGCCATATTCGCCAAAGCCGCCTTCAATTCTTCCTCCCCAAGCGGTCTATCCATCCACTCCCTTTCCTCTCTACCTAGTCTGGGTAAGTCAACCTCTTTCAGATATCTATTCATTTCCTCAGGACTTTTATCCACCCTAGAGGAATATAATTTACTATAAAATCTCCGAAAAACGTCTAAAATTTCCCCCCCCTGAGTAACCGTTTTACCTTCCTCTGTTCTTATGGAGTATACATGTGAAGAATCCCGCTGCGCAGAAACCACCACCGAGAGCAAATGTCCTACCTTCTCTCCCTCAGAATAAAATGTTTCCTTTTGAAAGGCTCTCAACCTATCTGCCCTACGCATATGGAGTTCATCGACCGCTACCTGAGCCGCCCTCATACGAAGTTGTGCTTCTCTTGAATTCTGAGAGGCCAGTGTCTCTTCCGCCACCCTCAGTTCCTCCATCACTGCATTGTCTTGAATTTTAGACTTAGTTTTATGTCTCGAGATGTCCCGGAATAAAATTCCTCTCAGGTATGCCTTCATGGTGTCCCACACTACAAGATTCCCCGCACTCCCTTCATTTATCCTGAAAAACTCCCCGAGTTCAGTTCCCACCTGTTCCATATCCAAATACTGTAGCCAGGAGGGGTGAAATTTCCATCCCAACCCCGTCAGGCCACTCTTCCCAGTCATTTGTACAGAGACCAGTACTGGGCTATGGTCCGATATTACTCTAGGCCTATACTCCACCTCATGTATTAGATTATTCACCCCCCCATTTCCCAAAGCCACATCAATGCGAGATAAAGATCCGTATGTTGCTGAATAACATGAGTAGGCATATGTCCTAGGATTACGCACCCGCCACAAATCTATCCATCCTATTTCTCTTAGATAATTTCCAAAAGGAGTAGAGTTCCCTTCACTTCTCAACTCTGCATGTCTACCCTTGTCCCAGTGATCATTAGATATATTGTTCACATCCCCCACTATAAGGAGGGGCACCCCATCCCACCTACCCGTAATTTCCAGAATCTCCTGTATCTTTTTCTTGGAATATGGTGGTGGAATATAAATTGACACAATACAAATTAACCTGTTAAATATCTTGCATACTAAAAACACAAATTGGCCGTCTTTATCGGTGGTTACCTCAATCTCTTCAAACGGAACACTAACGTGTATCAAAATTGACACACCTCTGGCATAATTTGAGAACGTTGAGTGATACGCCTTTCTCACCCATCTCTTCTGTAGAATAGCAACCTTTTCCTTCACTAGGTGAGTTTCCTGCAGACATATCACTGAAGGCCTCTGTTTCAGTACATATTGGAAAATAGCTGTTCTTTTAGTAGCATTTGCAAGGCCCCTAACATTCCAACTTAGGATTTTAACCTCCCCACCCATTATAGCTTATAGAAACAATGAATGAGTTCAAGCTCCCTAAGGTCTCAACCCCAACTCCCACCCCCTCCCTCCTCCCCCCCCCCATCCCCAATTCCCAACTGAAATAACTCTCTATCTCTCCCCTCTCTTTAAGCCCACCCAACTCCTCTCTACTCTTAGAATATCAAAATAAACTCTCCCTCTCAATTTGAGATCTGGGAACGCTGTTTCACAGCCTAACGATAAAAACTCTGCGTTCCTTCAGCTCCCCCGCCCACCATAGCCAAAATGCAAATTTCGTTGCGCCGCCGAACACAACCTGATGATATCAATATACCATAAAGTCACAGTATAAGTACCAGTTAACTATCAAACCAAACATAACAGTGAAGGGTTAACAATTGCCTCAGTAGCACTTAAATCAGTTTCAGCGGGTCTGCCCCGTTTTGACATGCTTAGTATTGAGATCCAGCCATTGTGACGCCTCCTCTGGATTTTGGAAAAAATGCACCCGATCCAGAGCCACCACCCTTAATTTTGCTGGGTAAATCATTGAATAACGGACATCTAAGTCTCGCAACCTCCTCTTGACCTCTCCAAACTTCATCCGAAGCTTTTGGACCGCCGCAGAGTAATCCGGATAAAGGGAGACCCGATTACCATCAATGGTCAGCTCATCACAATTCCTGGCTTTCCTCAACAAAATGTCTCGGTCCTGATAGTTCAGAATTTTAGCCAAGATAACTCTTGGGGCCGAGCCGGGGGGGAGGGGTCTGGTGGGCACACGGTGCGCTCTTTCAACGGCAAACATCTTAGTAAGGCCATCTCCACCCACAGCGTTTTTTAGCCATGCCTCAATATAAGCCGTGGGGTTGCTCCCTTCCGCCTTTTCTGGGACCCCCACAATCCTTAGGTTGTTCCTGCGGGATCGGTTTTCAAGGTCATCAGTCTTAAACTCCAGATCAGCAATACGTTGAATATACTTTTTTTCCCTGTTTAACAATTCACCAATCCGATCTTCTGCACTCCCAACCCTTTCTTCCACCTCTTCCACTCTCTTTTCAACTTTACGCATAGCAGAGTTTAAAGCGACCATCTCTCCCTTTAATTCATCCGCTCGTAGGTTTAGAGCCCCCAGGGCAGACTTACAGTACATCACCACTGAAAATATGTCCTTCAGAGTCGGCTCCTCCATTTCTGGCATGTCAGACTGTGCAGGCAGAACAGCTCCTGCGGCCCTTGTAGGAGATCCCTGGTCTGACCCACTGCACTGTAGCTGAGCCCCTCCTTCCTGCTGATCTCCGGGGGCACCAGCTGCTCCAGACTCCACACTTCCAGCCTCTGACTGTAGATTTACAGCCTCCTCTGACCTGGCAAATCGCTCCAACTTAGCAATCACATCCATCTTCCTCTGATAAGCAGCGCTTGCCCTCGCCGCCTCCTCTGCAGTCTCAGCGCCATCTTGGGCCTGTGAGCTTCCCGCAGCTGTCAGCTCCTTCTGTCTCCTGCGTGTCATCCTCAGATAAGATTCCGTTCCTTCGGGTCACACCTCGCTCCCCGAGACTATGTGCACTCCTGAGAGTATGATTTGCGCTCGGCGGCGCCTCTAAGGGGTTAATACAGAGATAATGAAGCGGGAGAGCTCTGTTGCACGTCTGTTCACATCGCCTGCTAGGCCACGCCCCATCAACAACCGTATCTTTACTGTTATACATTTTCCTTAACACAGCGGAACACAATAATAGTCAATACAAAATATGCCTATTCACAGAGATAACGTGTAATAACAAACTGTCCCTCACTTTCCCTATCCACACGTTACCAGTTCCTTTGTTCCAAGAGGTTATCTTCCCACGTCGCAGGCCTGTCTGTCACTGCAGGCCGGAGAGAAAAACAACAGGGATTAAACAAAACTCCATCCCTCAGGTCCAGACTGTAGTCCTTGGGGTTCGACAGGTAAGGGTGGAATGTTCGGCCTCTCAACAGAGGACCCGCTTACAGTTCATGGGCTCCAGGGTCTGTGAAGATGTCACCGTTGGGTGCTCCGCAGTGTGGGAGCTGGGAACAATCTGGATGTCAGCTTCCAAGAGATAGCGGTCATCCAGGCAATCTTCTATATCGCCTCTACAGGAGGACGCCAGCACACACCGACCTCTCTCTGCACACACCAGTTTCCCGGGCTCCCTTTTTCCCTCCCCTTCCTGTTCACATGACATCACAGGGGAAAGTTCTGCCAATACAGTTTGTTTCTCTGTAATCACATTCGGCATAGGTATAACTTCTGGCCACACGGGGGCAGTGTCTGTCACAGATTCTATGTCAATGATAATAGAACAGTCACAGCCGGCCAGCTCACTACATACATACCCCGACCCTACAGCACTGTCTCACTACTGAGCATGTACATACCCCGACCCCACAGCACTGCCTCACTACTGAGCATGTACATACCCCAACCCCACAGCACTGCCTCACTACTGAGCATGTACATACCCCGACCACACAGCATTGGCCACTACTGAGCATGTACATACCCCGAGTCCACAGCACCTCCTCACTACTGAGCATGTACATAAAGTGCAGCACAGATTCATCTCAACTAAAAGCAGAGATCCTTAGATCAGGAATAGAACTGACTATATCTAAAGGATATTTCATAACTTTCCCATATTCTTCTGAAAAAATTCACAGTACATCCTGCACTGAACTACTGAACCTAATTTATTATATATTTTAGGAGACAGAGTTGGTCCATTTTATACCAACGCCACCAAAATGGACACCGACTCCACAGCCCTGCCCACAAATGTAGAATAAACACAAAGTTCCCGATTCATAGTTTGCGTTTTGCTTCTTTTATGTCACTTTTCTTTTTTTTATCTTGTGGCATTTACTGATGTTTATTATGCCAAATTCATCAAAATGGTACGCATGGCTCATGAATTTTGTGTCAAGTCAAAAATGGTCTTTTCTTTCCAAGTCAAAAATAAAAACACATCTTTTTGAAAATGCCGCGAAAATTGCTAAAAAAAATTTACTGACATACATAAAATCACTTCAGAGGGACACTGGAGTACATATGCAATAAATGTAGTGCCTTCACAAAAAAAGAGAATAAGGCGCAAAAACACAAAAAATTTAAAAAAGACAATGGAAAATAATTCGGACCCAAAATCAGAAAGAGAACAAAAGAAGTCATGTCATGCTATATTATCCTAAAATGACCTCACCTCTCCAGTTAGCAGGTAGATGATCTCAAAGGCAAGGTCGAGGATCCTCTCAGTCACCACACATGTGTCCTTTGCCATTTTTTGCGATCTCTGAAGTGCGGGCAAAGATTACATCAGATGATCATCCTCCTGTGACCCAAGGAAAGGCCTCGTCAGCTATCCAGTGTCTACAGGAATAGAAGATGAAGTGACCTTGCGTCTGACGCTCCACACGTACCGTCACTATATAGTGCGGTAATACTTATGCCCTTTACTGGAGGAATTTCCGCAAAGCAAACATTATGGGGACAGATTATTACCTTGGAAAACCCCATAAATATTATATTGCCGTTCTTGCATATTTCTGCCTACACCTAAGTTATAGTGCCTGATACTTTGCAAGCAAGCATGTCATGTAGTACCTAAATACAAAATATATATAATAACGCTATACAGTCTCCATTTCCAGAAATCTGTCATAAAAACTTTTAGAAGACACAAAATTTTTCCACAACTCATGGTTGCAGAAAAACTGCGATCTTTGGCGCTTCCACGTCACCAATTAGGCAAGGTTGGGGCATAACGCCACAGATCATACAATTCATGTCAAGCTGTGATGTGACTAATGCCTGAAATTTTCCTCCAGAAATTTTCCTCCAGTCCCTGCTTTTCTAATACATGTCTAAGGCTACTTTCACACTAGCGTCGGATTCGGCCCGTCGCAATGCGTCGGGCAGAGATTCCGACGATAGCGTTTGATGCACTGCACAACGGGTGCAGCGGATGCATTTCTCCGGCGCATCCGCTGCCCCATTGTGAGGTGCGGGGAGGTTGGGGCGGAGTTCCGGCCGCGCATGCGCTGTCGGAAAAAGCGGTCCGTCAGGAGCAAAAAACGTTACATTTAAAGTTTTTTGCTCCCGGCGGTCCGCCACAACACGGCGCAACCGTCGCACGACGGATGCGACGTGTGGCAAAGCGTCGCAATGCGTCACCAATGTTAATCTATGGGGCAAAAATGCATCCTGCAAACAACTTTGCAGGATGCGTTTTTTGCCATAAATGACGCATTGCGACGTCTGGCAAAAAACGCCAGTGTGAAAGTAGCCTAAGCTTCCATCATGGGTTCCATAATTTCCTTAGAAAGAAATATGGCAGCAAATGAACAGCTATTTTTCCCCGGGAAAAATGATGGGCACATTAAAGGAGTTTTCCTGGTTTTATAAAACTATGGGGTTGTGAGTGACTAGTGATGAGCGAACATGCTTGGATAAGGTGTTATCTGAGCATGCTCAGGTGCTAATAGAGTATCTTTGGCGTAATCGAAAAATGTGTCGAGGCTTAATGTCTCGCGTCTGTTTGACAGCCATAACACAAATAGACAATCCCTGCATGTGTTGCAGCTGTCCAACAGACGCCAGGCATGCAGGCGCGGGGACTCGGACATAATATTCGAGAACAATGAAGTCACTCGATTAGCACAAAAGCATGCTAGGATAACGCCTTACCTGAGCACGTTCGCTCATCACTAGTTGTGACATGTCTTTGTATTTTTGCACACAATCATGGAGACTTGTCTGATTTTGATTTATGTCTCGGATCAATCGCAACAATGCAAGTCTATGGGTCCGTGAAAAAATATTGGTCAGCACACAGAAGCCACAAATGTTTTTTAAGGATTGTTTTTTTGAGAGGAGACGCTTTAGAAACTGCCTTCAGTGCTTTTGGCGGTGTGTATATGTGTTTCCTGATGCACAGTGATGAACCTTAACTCATCATGTGACTATTTGGTGCCAACATTTTAACCTTCATCACTATAAATGTAATTACATTGTGTTGTAAACTATGGTTTTCTTGTCCTGATGAAGTCTGGAGCACTTTGAAACGCGTTGACTGAATAACTGAATAAATAGAAGCCGCAAATACGTTATCTGGACTCGGATCTATTACATAGGACACCCGTAGTGCAGATTATCTGCAAATTCCATTATCAGTGTTTTTGATCAGTATCATCAGAGTTTGATTAGGGTTGCATCACTTTTTGTTGAACTAAAAAAAAAAAGTGATGGTTTCTCAAGCTTCTCATAAAGAGTCCCTGAAAAACAGACAGATGACATCCGAGTGCCGTCCGACTTAATACAGATCCATAAACTTGCATTGACGAACGAGACTCAGCTCAATATCATGCAAGCCTCTCATTTTGTGTGGACCACTCAGCCCACAAAACTACAGGGACATGTAAACTAACCCATAGATTACAATAGGGGTCAGTGTTATCCATGAAAAATACAAACAGAACTTGTATGAGAAAAACTGCTGTGTGAATGAGGCCCTAGACTGTACATCCCATGTGAATGAGGCCCTGGACTGTACATCCCATGTGAATGAGGCCCTAGACTGTACATCCCATGTGAATGAGGCCCTAGACTGTACATCCCATGTGACTGAGGCCCTAGACTGTACATCCCATGTGAATGAGGCCCTAGACTGTACATCCCATGTGAATGAGGCCCTAGACTGTACATCCCATGTGAATGAGGCCCTAGACTGTACATCCCATGTGAATGAGGCCCTAGACTGTACATCCCATGTGAATGAGGCCCTAGACTGTACATCCCATGTGAATGAGGCCCTAGACTGTACATCCCATGTGAATGAGGCCCTAGACTGTACATCCCATGTGAATGAGGCCCTAGACTGTACATCCCATGTGAATGAGGCCCTAGACTGTACATCCCATGTGAATGAGGCCCTAGACTGTACATCCCATGTGACTGAGGCCCTAGACTGTACATCCCATGTGAATGAGGCCCTAGACTGTACATCCCATGTGAATGAGGCCCTAGACTGTACATCCCATGTGAATGAGGCCCTAGACTGTACATCCCATGTGACTGAGGCCCTAGACTGTACATCCCATGTGAATGAGGCCCTAGACTGTACATCCCATGTGAATGAGGCCCTAGACTGTACATCCCATGTGAATGAGGCCCTAGACTGTACATCCCATGTGAATGAGGCCCTAGACTGTACATCCCATGTGAATGAGGCCCTAGACTGTACATCCCATGTGAATGAGGCCCTAGACTGTACATCCCATGTGAATGAGGCCCTAGACTGTACATCCCATGTGACTGAGGCCCTAGACTGTACATCCCATGTGAATGAGGCCCTAGACTGTACATCCCATGTGAATGAGGCCCTAGACTGTACATCCCATGTGAATGAGGCCCTAGACTGTACATCCCATGTGAATGAGGCCCTAGACTGTACATCCCATGTGAATGAGGCCCTAGACTGTACATCCCATGTGAATGAGGCCCTAGACTGTACATCCCATGTGAATGAGGCCCTAGACTGTACATCCCATGTGAATGAGGCCCTAGACTGTACATCCCATGTGAATGATGCCCTAGACTGTACATCCCATGTGAATGAGGCCCTAGACTGTACATCCCATGTGACTGAGGCCCTAGACTGTACATCCCATGTGACTGAGGCCCTAGACTGTACATCCCATGTGAATGAGGCCCTAGACTGTACATCCCATGTGAATGAGGCCCTAGACTGTACATCCCATGTGAATGAGGCCCTAGACTGTACATCCCGTGTGAATGAGGCCCTAGACTGTACATCCCGTGTGACTGAGGCCCTAGACTGTACATCCCGTGTGACTGAGGCCCTAGACTGTACATCCCGTGTGAATGAGGCCCTAGACTGTACATCCCGTGTGAATGAGGCCCTAGACTGTACATCCCGTGTGACTGAGGCCCTAGACTGTACATCCCGTGTGAATGAGGCCCTAGACTGTACATCCCGTGTGAATGAGGCCCTAGACTGTACATCCCGTGTGAATGAGGCCCTAGACTGTACATCCCGTGTGAATGAGGCCCTAGACTGTACATCCCGTGTGAATGAGGCCCTAGACTGTAAATCCCGTGTGAATGAGGCCCTAGACTGTACATCCCGTGTGAATGAGGCCCTAGACTGTAAATCCCGTGTGAATGAGGCCCTAGACTGTAAATCCCGTGTGAATGAGGCCCTAGACTGTAAATCACGTGTGAATGAGGCCCTAGACTGTAAATCACGTGTGAATGAGGCCCTAGACTGTAAATCACGTGTGAATGAGGCCCTAGACTGTACAACCCGTGTAAATGAGGCCCTAGACTGTACATCCCATGTGAATGAGGCCCTAGACTGTACATCCCATGTGAATGATGCCCTAGACTGTACATCCCATGTGAATGATGCCCTAGACTGTACATCCCATGTGAATGAGGCCCTAGACTGTACATCCCATGTGACTGAGGCCCTAGACTGTACATCCCATGTGACTGAGGCCCTAGACTGTACATCCCGTGTGAATGAGGCCCTAGACTGTACATCCCGTGTGAATGAGGCCCTAGACTGTACATCCCGTGTGAATGAGGCCCTAGACTGTACATCCCGTGTGACTGAGGCCCTAGACTGTACATCCCGTGTGACTGAGGCCCTAGACTGTACATCCCGTGTGACTGAGGCCCTAGACTGTACATCCCGTGTGAATGAGGCCCTAGACTGTACATCCCGTGTGAATGAGGCCCTAGACTGTACATCCCGTGTGAATGAGGCCCTAGACTGTACATCCCGTGTGAATGAGGCCCTAGACTGTACATCCCGTGTGAATGAGGCCCTAGACTGTACATCCCGTGTGAATGAGGCCCTAGACTGTACATCCCGTGTGAATGAGGCCCTAGACTGTACATCCCGTGTGAATGAGGCCCTAGACTGTACATCCCGTGTGAATGAGGCCCTAGACTGTACATCCCGTGTGAATGAGGCCCTAGACTGTACATCCCGTGTGAATGAGGCCCTAGACTGTACATCCCGTGTGAATGAGGCCGTAGACTGTACATCCCGTGTGAATGAGGCCGTAGACTGTACATCCCGTGTGAATGAGGCCCTAGACTGTACATCCCGTGTGAATGAGGCCCTAGACTGTACATCCCGTGTGAATGAGGCCCTAGACTGTACATCCCGTGTGAATGAGGCCCTAGACTGTACATCCCGTGTGAATGAGGCCCTAGACTGTACATCCCGTGTGAATGAGGCCCTAGACTGTACATCCCGTGTGAATGAGGCCCTAGACTGTACATCCCATGTGACTGAGGCCCTAGACTGTACATCCCATGTGACTGAGGCCCTAGACTGTACATCCCATGTGAATGAGGCCCTAGACTGTACATCCCGTGTGAATGAGGCCCTAGACTGTACATCCCGTGTGAATGAGGCCCTAGACTGTACATCCCGTGTGACTGAGGCCCTAGACTGTACATCCCGTGTGACTGAGGCCCTAGACTGTACATCCCGTGTGACTGAGGCCCTAGACTGTACATCCCGTGTGAATGAGGCCCTAGACTGTACATCCCGTGTGAATGAGGCCCTAGACTGTACATCCCGTGTGAATGAGGCCCTAGACTGTACATCCCGTGTGAATGAGGCCCTAGACTGTACATCCCGTGTGAATGAGGCCCTAGACTGTACATCCCGTGTGAATGAGGCCCTAGACTGTACATCCCGTGTGAATGAGGCCCTAGACTGTACATCCCGTGTGAATGAGGCCCTAGACTGTACATCCCGTGTGAATGAGGCCCTAGACTGTACATCCCGTGTGAATGAGGCCCTAGACTGTACATCCCGTGTGAATGAGGCCGTAGACTGTACATCCCGTGTGAATGAGGCCGTAGACTGTACATCCCGTGTGAATGAGGCCCTAGACTGTACATCCCGTGTGAATGAGGCCCTAGACTGTACATCCCGTGTGAATGAGGCCCTAGACTGTACATCCCGTGTGAATGAGGCCCTAGACTGTACATCCCGTGTGAATGAGGCCCTAGACTGTACATCCCGTGTGAATGAGGCCCTAGACTGTACATCCCGTGTGAATGAGGCCCTAGACTGTACATCCCGTGTGACTGAGGCCCTAGACTGTGCATCCCGTGTGACTGAGGCCCTAGACTGTGCATCCCGTGTGACTGAGGCCCTAGACTGTGCATCCCGTGTGAATGAGGCCCTAGACTGTGCATCCCGTGTGAATGAGGCCCTAGACTGTACATCCCGTGTGAATGAGGCCCTAGACTGTACATCCCGTGTGAATGAGGCCCTAGACTGTACATCCCGTGTGAATGAGGCCCTAGACTGTACATCCCGTGTGAATGAGGCCCTAGACTGTACATCCCGTGTGAATGAGGCCCTAGACTGTAAATCCCGTGTGAATGAGGCCCTAGACTGTACATCCCGTGTGAATGAGGCCCTAGACTGTAAATCCCGTGTGAATGAGGCCCTAGACTGTAAATCCCGTGTGAATGAGGCCCTAGACTGTAAATCCCGTGTGAATGAGGCCCTAGACTGTAAATCACGTGTGAATGAGGCCCTAGACTGTAAATCACGTGTGAATGAGGCCCTAGACTGTACAACCCGTGTGAATGAGGCCCTAGACTGTACATCCCGTGTGAATGAGGGCCTAGACTGTAAATCCCGTGTGAATGAGGCCCTAGACTGTAAATCCCGTGTGAATGAGGCCCTAGACTGTAAATCCCGTGTGAATGAGGCCCTAGACTGTACATCCCGTGTGAATGAGGCCCTAGACTGTAAATCTCGTGTGAATGAGGCCCTAGATTGTACATCCCGTGTGAATGAGGCCCTAGACTGTACATCCCGTGTGAATGAGGCCCTAGACTGTAAATCCCATGTGAATGAGGCCCTAGACTGTACATCCCGTGAATGAGGCCCTAGACTGTACATCCCGTGTGAATGAGGCCCTAGACTGTCCACCCCGTGTGAATGAGGCCCTAGACTGTATATCCTGTGTAAATGAGGCCCTAGACTGTAAATCCCGTGTAAATGAGGGCGGCACGGTGGCGCAGTGGTTAGCACTGCAGCCTTGCAGCGCTGGAGTCCTGGGTTCGAACCCCACCAAGGACAACATCTGCAAAGAGTTTGTATGTTCTCTCCGTGTTTGCGTGGGTTTCCTCCGGGCACTCCGGTTTCCTCCCACATTCCAAAGACATACTGATAGGGAATTTAGATTGTGAGCCCCATCGGGGACAGTGATGATAATGTGTGCAAAAAACGTAAAGCGCTGCGGAATATGTTAGCGCTATATAAAAATAAAGATTATTATTATTATTATTAATGAGGCCCTAGACTGTAAATCCCATGTGAATGAGGCCCTAGACTGTAAATCCCGTGTAAATGAGGCCCTAGACTGTAAATCCCATGTGAATGAGGCCCTAGACTGTAAATCCCGTGTGAATGAGGCCCTAGACTGTATATCCCGTGTAAATGAGGCCCTAGACTGTAAATCCTGTGTAAATGAGGCCCTAGACTGTAAATCCTGTGTGAATGGGGCCCTAGACTGTAAACGGGACTAGCGTAAGGCATATTTCTCCTCTTTTTATGTAGACCCCTGGTCCGCAAGAAAAAAAAGGGATGTATCCAATAGAATAGGACAGCATGTGGATGACAAAAATGAATGTCTGAATAAGACCTTGATCGGATGAGTTCGTTATCTTAGTACTCCCCTACCTAGAATTACCCCGTCTGATGACTGGTGTATATATACGGGCAGAGGTATCAGTGGCTGGCACTTATTGATTCCGGGGAGGCAGGAGATGAAGTCAACACCAGAACCCTTGGTCAACCTGCCCGATAACTCCTCAAGGATGCCCGCAACAGCTACCATGAAAATCTGCCAATCCCCTAGATAGGGAGAGAATACAGCATTACTATCATGCCTACAGAACAGTCCTGCTGATGGCTGTGGCAGAGAAGGACATCTGCATGGACTCCAGCTGCCATTACCTCCCCCACTCCTGGTGCTACAGGGCAATTCTATACCTGTCTTGTAGAATTCTACCATTCCTTCTACCATCCCACTGACTAGACCTCCTGCTTCTAGTAATAAGGGGGCCATCATATCTCCTATAAGTCCCATTATGTAGTGTCAGCCCCTCTTTGATGGAGTAATGCACATGATATCCCACACAGCAGACCCCTGGCATTACCTTCCTTTGTAAATTAGATTGTTTATCACATGCAGCAGGGCTAGTCACTGTAGTCAGACAGCCTGGAAGTAGTTGCTGATGCAGGGGGTTGTGGGAGTTGTAGTTTCTGGCTGTGGCTAGCAGTAGCCACTAGAGGGAAAACTATTCTTTATCTTTTGTCCTACACCGTGGAGCCATCTTGGGTGTGACCATTACTCATTTATAAAACAAAAAGAAATAGAAAGATGGAGCTCTGTGCAGCCCTTTGTGCATTATATAGTTTGGTCGCAATGTTATACGCTGTAAATAATTGTGGACATAACACTGCGACGTGCCAACCATGATTTATCGGATACCACGCGGTGAAAGGTTATACTCAGTGCAGATCTGCGTTTTCTCTCAAGCCGATTATGAATGAGAAAATTGCAGCATGCTGCGAGTGGCTCCGTGAATGGGATCACGCACATCCATACAAGTCTATGGGTCTGTGGAAAACATCGGACTGCACTCAGATGTCATCCTCTGACTCAGACAATGGAGAAATTAAGTTCTCTGTCTTCTCCGCAACTCTCCTACTATTTTCTCATAGTAAACTGAAACTCAGCTCAAACTTTGATCAGAAATTAAGACGAGTGTCATTACCATAATCGATCTGATTCTCTGGTAGGAGAGAATCATCGGTCGTGTGACCCACATGCTCCACAGCGTTTTTAATGTGCAGAATTTTTTTCTTTCACAAATTGCAAGGACAGGAAAAGTGGTACTGTGCAATGTACAGTACATATACAGGACAGGAGGAGTGGTACTGTGCAGTGGATATATACAGGACAGGAGGAGTGGTACTGTGCAATGTATATATACAGGAGGAGTGGTACTGTGCAGTGTATATATACAGGACAGGAGGAGTGGTACTGTGCAGTGTATATATACAGGACAGGAGGAGTGGTACTGTGCAATGTACAGTACATATACAGGACAGGAGGAGTGGTACTGTGCAGTGTATATATACAGGACAGGAGGAGTGGTACTGTGCAGTGTATATATACAGGACAGGAGAAGCGGTGCTGTGCAGTGTATATATACAGGACAGGAGGAGTGGTACTGTGCAATGTACAGTACATATACAGGACAGGAGGAGTGGTACTGTGCAGTGTATATATACAGGACAGGAGGAGTGGTACTGTGCAGTGTATATATACAGGACAGGAGAAGCGGTGCTGTGCAGTGTATATATACAGGACAGGAGGAGTGGTACTGTGCAATGTACAGTACATATACAGGACAGGAGGAGTGGTACTGTGCAGTGTATATATACAGGACAGGAGGAGTGGTACTGTGCAGTGTATATATACAGGACAGGAGAAGCGGTGCTGTGCAGTGTATATATACAGGACAGGAGGAGTGGTACTGTGCAGTGTATATATACAGGACAGGAGGAGCGGTACTGTGCAGTGTATATATACAGGACAGGAGGAGTGGTACTGTGCAGTGTATATATACAGGACAGGAGGAGTGGTACTGTGCAGTGTATATATACAGGACAGGAGGAGCGGTACTGTGCAGTGTATATATACAGGACAGGAGGAGTGGTGCTGTGCAGTGTATATATACAGGACAGGAGGAGTGGTGCTGTGCAGTGTATATATACAGGACAGGAGGAGTGGTGCTGTGCAGTGTATATATACAGGACAGGAGGAGTGGTGCTGTGCAGTGTACATATACAGGACAGGAGGAGTGGTGCTGTGCAGTGTATATATACAGGACAGGAGGAGTGGTGCTGTGCAGTGTATATATACAGGACAGGAGGAGTGGTACTGTGCAGTGTATATATACAGGACAGGAGGAGTGGTACTGTGCAGTGTATATATACAGGACAGGAGGAGTGGTACTGTGCAGTGTATATATACAGGACAGGAGGAGTGGTACTGTGCAGTGTATATATACAGGACAGGAGGAGCGGTACTGTGCAGTGTATATATACAGGACAGGAGGAGTGGTGCTGTGCAGTGTATATATACAGGACAGGAGGAGTGGTACTGTGCAGTGTATATATACAGGACAGGAGGAGTGGTACTGTGCAGTGTACATATACAGGACAGGAGGAGTGGTGCTGTGCAGTGTACATATACAGGACAGGAGGAGTGGTGCTGTGCAGTGTATATATACAGGACAGGAGGAGTGGTACTGTGCAGTGTATATATACAGGGGAGAGGTACTGTGCAGTGTATATATACAGGGGAGAGGTACTGTGCAGTGTATATATACAGGAGGAGTGATACTGTGCAGTGTATATATACAGGACAGGAGGAGTGGTACTGTGTAGTGTATATATACAGGACAGGAGGAGTGGTGCTGTGCAGTGTATATATACAGGACAGGAGGAGTGGTACTGTGCAGTGTATATATACAGGACAGGAGGAGTGGTACTGTGCAGTGTATATATACAGGACAGGAGGAGTGGTACTGTG